>NC_138946.1:175000-355000 GCF_965226115.1 Aulonocara stuartgranti
TCCACAGCTCAAGCCCAGCCACCCGCTGCCTCCTCGCCGCCTCCTCCCGGGACCTTCAAGGACCACCCACCAGCCACTGGTACACATTCCAATCTTACACAATGGCCCCAGCATCACAGGGCATCTCCTGACATTAAAATCTATCCTGATTTCTGTTGTTTTTCCCTCATCTCTGAGCCTGTGAGTGTGAGTGTGTGTGTGTGTGTGTGTGTGTGTGTGTGTGTGTGTGTGTGTGTGTGTGTGTGTCTCTCTCTCTTTTACACAAAAAACACATGTCAGTTGTTAAGGAAAATGTTATAAAACACTTCTTCAGTAAAGACTCAGAGAAGAGAAACACACAGAACTTCTTGCTAGCAAGGGCAGCCTCCACTCTAAGAGACTCCAGTGAGAGAACTGCCCCGGTCTTTATTTTATACTCCATTGAGTGTGTGTGTGTGTGTGTGTGTGTGTGTGTGTGTGTGTGTTGACAGAGAGAGAGAGAGAGAGAGAGAGAGACAGAGAGAGAGAGAGAGAGAGAGAGAGGGAGAGATACAAAGGAATGTAATTCAAATTTTGCACTTCAGACCTTACAGTGTGTGTGTGTGTGTGTGTGTGTGTGTGTGTGTGTGTGTGTCTGTCTTTTACACAAAAAATGCACTTGCAACAACTTTAATATGGAATGTACTGGACTTCCCAGCTAGGCGCCCTCCTGTGGATGACAGGTGCAATTGATTGTCAAAAGCAGATATCTAACAGCTTCTGACACTTTGTACCGCATTGAGCCAGCAGAGGGAGCCCCCCTGGTTCAATCCCAGTTGCACAGCAGTTGTGACCAGCTTCTGTCTGTGTGCTTTGGTGTGTGTGAGTGTGTGTGTGTGTGTGTGTGTGTTGACAGAGAGAGAGAGAGAGAGACAGAGAGAGAGAGAGAGAGAGAGAGAGAGAGAGAGGGAGAGATACAAAGGAATGTAATTCAAATTTTGCACTTCAGACCTTACTGTGTGTGTGTGTGTGTGTGTGTGTGTGTGTGTGTGTGTGTGTGTCTGTCTTTTACACAAAAAATGCACTTGCAACAACTTTAATATGGAATGTACTGGACTTCCCAGCTAGGCGCCCTCCTGTGGACGACAGGTGCAATCCCAGTTGCACAGCACTTGACCAGCTTCTGTGTGTGTGTGTGTGTGTGTGACAGACAGACAGACAGACAGACAGACAGAGAGGGAGATTCAAAGCATCAGGACCAGGAGATGACACAGTGCTCCAAAGGCCTGGTTCTGCTGCCTCCTCCTCCACCCACCTGCTGCAGACGCTTCTGTGAAGGGAAACTGCTACATGTTATGTCACCGATCCCTGCCATGCTGCGTGTCGAACGACCCGGCAGGGCCTGCTGAGTACAGTGGTGGTGGACCCAGGCCCTCTGCACCTTCCTTTCTCCGACTGGGACCGTTTTGTCCCATCCTTTTTGGTCCGATTCGCCATATCTCCAGAACCGAAGAAGCCATCGGCGTGGCCTCTTCGCCACAGCGTCCGGCACCCACCAAAACCCCCACCTAGACACCAACATCAGCCCTCTACACCTCTTACTTTTTCAGTTATTCCACTTTTGTCCCATCCTCTCCTGGCTTTTTCCCCATAACCTATCATTTAAGCCTCATCATACCTGCCGTGGGCCACTGGAGGGAGACAAATCACCATGCACTAAAATTCAAATTTTGCACTGCAAACCTCACAGTGTCTGTGTCTGTGTGTGTGTGTGTGTGTGTGTGTGTGTGTGTGCGCGCTTTGGTGTGTGTGTGTGTGTGTGTGTGTGTGTGCGCGCTTTGGTGTGTGTGCTTTGGTGTGTGTGTGTGTGTGTGTGTGTGTGTGACAGAGAGAGAGAGAGAGAGAGTGACACTTGCTGTGTATTTAAGAAACAAACGCTCAAAGAAACCAAACAGAATGACACAGGCAGAAAGACACTGTTTTATTTTGGTAACCAATGATGCATTTCTTATCCCCTTGTACAGGGCCTTTTATGACAGGAACAGGAACCACAGAGCGTCAGCCGCACACATCGAAGCTGCACAGGGCACACGCGGCACCACGCAGAATAAATGACGTTCCTGGGCCAAGGCCGAAGCCCAGCCACCCGCTGCCTCCTCGCCGCCTCCTCCCGGGACCTTCAAGGACCACCCACCAGCCACTGGTACACATTCCAATCTTACACAATGGCCCCAGCATCACAGGGCATCTCCTGACATTAAAATCTATCCTGATTTCTGTTGTTTTTCCCTCATCTCTGAGCCGCTGAGTGTGAGTGTGTGTGTGTGTGTGTGTGTGTGTGTGTGTGTGTGTGTGTGTGTCTCTCTCTCTTTTACACAAAAAACACATGTCAGTTGTTAAGGAAAATGTTATAAAACACTTCTTCAGTAAAGACTCAGAGAAGAGAAACACACAGAACTTCTTGCTAGCAAGGGCAGCCTCCACTCTAAGAGACTCCAGTGAGAGAACTGCCCCGGTCTTTATTTTATACTCCATTGAGCGTGTGTGTACGTGTGTGTGTGTGTGTGTGTGTGTGTGTGTGTGTTGACAGAGAGAGAGAGAGAGAGAGACAGAGAGAGAGAGAGAGAGAGAGGGAGAGATACAAAGGAATGTAATTCAAATTTTGCACTTCAGACCTTACAGTGTGTGTGTGTGTGTGTGTGTGTGTGTGTGTGTGTGTGTGTGTGTCTGTCTTTTACACAAAAAATGCACTTGCAACAACTTTAATATGGAATGTACTGGACTTCCCAGCTAGGCGCCCTCCTGTGGATGACAGGTGCAATTGATTGTCAAAAGCAGATATCTAACAGCTTCTGACACTTTGTACCGCATTGAGCCAGCAGAGGGAGCCCCCCTGGTTCAATCCCAGTTGCACAGCAGTTGTGACCAGCTTCTGTCTGTGTGCTTTGGTGTGTGTGAGTGTGTGTGTGTGTGTGTGTGTTGACAGAGAGAGAGAGAGAGAGACAGAGAGAGAGAGAGAGAGAGAGAGAGAGAGAGAGAGGGAGAGATACAAAGGAATGTAATTCAAATTTTGCACTTCAGACCTTACTGTGTGTGTGTGTGTGTGTGTGTGTGTGTGTGTGTGTGTGTGTGTGTGTCTGTCTTTTACACAAAAAATGCACTTGCAACAACTTTAATATGGAATGTACTGGACTTCCCAGCTAGGCGCCCTCCTGTGGACGACAGGTGCAATCCCAGTTGCACAGCACTTGACCAGCTTCTGTGTGTGTGTGTGTGTGTGTGACAGACAGACAGACAGACAGACAGAGAGGGAGATTCAAAGCATCAGGACCAGGAGATGACACAGTGCTCCAAAGGCCTGGTTCTGCTGCCTCCTCCTCCACCCACCTGCTGCAGACGCTTCTGTGAAGGGAAACTGCTACATGTTATGTCACCGATCCCTGCCATGCTGCGTGTCTAACGACCCGGCAGGGCCTGCTGAGTACAGTGGTGGTGGAATCGGCCCGATCGGACACTCCTATCTGCCACTTTGACCTTTTTATTCCGTCAAATTTGGACCCATTTACACCAAGTCCAGAACCGTTGGTGCTATCGACATGGGGTCTTCACCAGGGTGTCCGGAGCACCCCGAAACCCCCCCGTAGACACCACTTTCATCCCTCTACGACACTTACTTTCCCAGTTATTCCATTTTATTCCGTCAAGCTCTGGCTATTACCCCCTAACCTAACCAACCCTCATCATACCTGCATTTGTCCACTGGAGGGAGACAAAAACACCAAGCTCTGAGATTCAAATTTTGAACTGCAGACCTCACAGTGTCTGTGTGTGTGTGTGTGTGTGTGTGTGTGTGTGTGTGTGTGTGTGTGTGTGTGTGTGTGTGTGACAGAGAGAGAGAGAGAGAGTGACACTTGCTGTGTATTTAAGAAACAAACGCTCAAAGAAACCAAACAGAATGACACAGGCAGAAAGACACTGTTTTATTTTGGTAACCAATGATGCATTTCTTCTCCCCTTGTACAGTACACCCTGAAGCCGTGTGTGGACCAGGAGATCAGCAGAACAGGAACCACAGAGCGTCAGCGGCAGACATCCAAGCTGCACAGGGCACACGCAGCACCAGGCAGAATTAATGACGTCCCTGATCCACAGCTCAAGCCCAGCCACCCGCTGCCTCCTCGCCGCCTCCTCCCGGGACCTTCAAGGACCACCCACCAGCCACTGGTACACATTCCAATCTTACACAATGGCCCCAGCATCACAGGGCATCTCCTGACATTAAAATCTATCCTGATTTCTGTTGTTTTTCCCTCATCTCTGAGCCTGTGAGTGTGAGTGTGTGTGTGTGTGTGTGTGTGTGTGTGTGTGTGTGTGTGTGTGTGTGTGTGTGTGTGTCTCTCTCTCTTTTACACAAAAAACACATGTCAGTTGTTAAGGAAAATGTTATAAAACACTTCTTCAGTAAAGACTCAGAGAAGAGAAACACACAGAACTTCTTGCTAGCAAGGGCAGCCTCCACTCTAAGAGACTCCAGTGAGAGAACTGCCCCGGTCTTTATTTTATACTCCATTGAGTGTGTGTGTGTGTGTGTGTGTGTGTGTGTGTGTGTGTTGACAGAGAGAGAGAGAGAGAGAGAGAGACAGAGAGAGAGAGAGAGAGAGAGAGAGGGAGAGATACAAAGGAATGTAATTCAAATTTTGCACTTCAGACCTTACAGTGTGTGTGTGTGTGTGTGTGTGTGTGTGTGTGTGTGTGTGTCTGTCTTTTACACAAAAAATGCACTTGCAACAACTTTAATATGGAATGTACTGGACTTCCCAGCTAGGCGCCCTCCTGTGGATGACAGGTGCAATTGATTGTCAAAAGCAGATATCTAACAGCTTCTGACACTTTGTACCGCATTGAGCCAGCAGAGGGAGCCCCCCTGGTTCAATCCCAGTTGCACAGCAGTTGTGACCAGCTTCTGTCTGTGTGCTTTGGTGTGTGTGAGTGTGTGTGTGTGTGTGTGTGTTGACAGAGAGAGAGAGAGAGAGACAGAGAGAGAGAGAGAGAGAGAGAGAGAGAGAGGGAGAGATACAAAGGAATGTAATTCAAATTTTGCACTTCAGACCTTACAGTGTGTGTGTGTGTGTGTGTGTGTGTGTGTGTGTGTGTGTCTGTCTTTTACACAAAAAATGCACTTGCAACAACTTTAATATGGAATGTACTGGACTTCCCAGCTAGGCGCCCTCCTGTGGACGACAGGTGCAATCCCAGTTGCACAGCACTTGACCAGCTTCTGTGTGTGTGTGTGTGTGTGTGTGTGTGTGTGTGTGTGTGACAGACAGACAGACAGACAGACAGAGAGGGAGATTCAAAGCATCAGGACCAGGAGATGACACAGTGCTCCAAAGGCCTGGTTCTGCTGCCTCCTCCTCCACCCACCTGCTGCAGACGCTTCTGTGAAGGGAAACTGCTACATGTTATGTCACCGATCCCTGCCATGCTGCGTGTCGAACGACCCGGCAGGGCCTGCTGAGTACAGTGGTGGTGGACCCAGGCCCTCTGCACCTTCCTTTCTCCGACTGGGACCGTTTTGTCCCATCCTTTTTGGTCCGATTCGCCATATCTCCAGAACCGAAGAAGCCATCGGCGTGGCCTCTTCGCCACAGCGTCCGGCACCCACCAAAACCCCCACCTAGACACCAACATCAGCCCTCTACACCTCTTACTTTTTCAGTTATTCCACTTTTGTCCCATCCTCTCCTGGCTTTTTCCCCATAACCTATCATTTAAGCCTCATCATACCTGCCGTGGGCCACTGGAGGGAGACAAATCACCATGCACTAAAATTCAAATTTTGCACTGCAAACCTCACAGTGTCTGTGTCTGTGTGTGTGTGTGTGTGTGTGTGTGTGTGCGCGCTTTGGTGTGTGTGTGTGTGTGTGTGTGTGTGCGCGCTTTGGTGTGTGTGCTTTGGTGTGTGTGTGTGTGTGTGTGTGTGTGTGACAGAGAGAGAGAGAGAGAGAGTGACACTTGCTGTGTATTTAAGAAACAAACGCTCAAAGAAACCAAACAGAATGACACAGGCAGAAAGACACTGTTTTATTTTGGTAACCAATGATGCATTTCTTATCCCCTTGTACAGGGCCTTTTATGACAGGAACAGGAACCACAGAGCGTCAGCCGCACACATCGAAGCTGCACAGGGCACACGCGGCACCACGCAGAATAAATGACGTTCCTGGGCCAAGGCCGAAGCCCAGCCACCCGCTGCCTCCTCGCCGCCTCCTCCTGGGACCTTCAAGGACCACCCACCAGCCACTGGTACACATTCCAATCTTACACAATGGCCCCAGCATCACAGGGCATCTCCTGACATTAAAATCTATCCTGATTTCTGTTGTTTTTCCCTCATCTCTGAGCCGCTGAGTGTGAGTGTGTGTGTGTGTGTGTGTGTGTGTGTGTGTGTGTGTGTGTGTGTGTGTGTGTGTGTGTCTCTCTCTCTTTTACACAAAAAACACATGTCAGTTGTTAAGGAAAATGTTATAAAACACTTCTTCAGTAAAGACTCAGAGAAGAGAAACACACAGAACTTCTTGCTAGCAAGGGCAGCCTCCACTCTAAGAGACTCCAGTGAGAGAACTGCCCCGGTCTTTATTTTATACTCCATTGAGCGTGTGTGTGTGCGTGTGTGTGTGTGTGTGTGTGTGTTGACAGAGAGAGAGAGAGAGAGACAGAGAGAGAGAGAGAGAGGGAGAGATACAAAGGAATGTAATTCAAATTTTGCACTTCAGACCTTACAGTGTGTGTGTGTGTGTGTGTGTGTGTGTGTGTGTGTGTGTGTGTGTGTGTGTGTGTTGACAGAGAGAGAGAGAGAGAGAGAGAGACAGAGAGAGAGAGAGAGAGAGAGAGAGAGAGGGAGAGATACAAAGGAATGTAATTCAAATTTTGCACTTCAGACCTTACAGTGTGTGTGTGTGTGTGTGTGTGTGTGTCTGTCTTTTACACAAAAAATGCACTTGCAACAACTTTAATATGGAATGTACTGGACTTCCCAGCTAGGCGCCCTCCTGTGGATGACAGGTGCAATTGATTGTCAAAAGCAGATATCTAACAGCTTCTGACACTTTGTACCGCATTGAGCCAGCAGAGGGAGCCCCCCTGGTTCAATCCCAGTTGCACAGCAGTTGTGACCAGCTTCTGTCTGTGTGCTTTGGTGTGTGTGAGTGTGTGTGTGTGTGTGTGTGTGTTGACAGAGAGAGAGAGAGAGAGACAGAGAGAGAGAGAGAGAGAGAGAGAGAGAGAGAGGGAGAGATACAAAGGAATGTAATTCAAATTTTGCACTTCAGACCTTACTGTGTGTGTGTGTGTGTGTGTGTGTGTGTGTGTGTGTCTGTCTTTTACACAAAAAATGCACTTGCAACAACTTTAATATGGAATGTACTGGACTTCCCAGCTAGGCGCCCTCCTGTGGACGACAGGTGCAATCCCAGTTGCACAGCACTTGACCAGCTTCTGTGTGTGTGTGTGTGTGTGTGTGTGTGTGTGTGTGTGTGTGACAGACAGACAGACAGACAGACAGAGAGGGAGATTCAAAGCATCAGGACCAGGAGATGACACAGTGCTCCAAAGGCCTGGTTCTGCTGCCTCCTCCTCCACCCACCTGCTGCAGACGCTTCTGTGAAGGGAAACTGCTACATGTTATGTCACCGATCCCTGCCATGCTGCGTGTCGAACGACCCGGCAGGGCCTGCTGAGTACAGTGGTGGTGGACCCAGGCCCTCTGCACCTTCCTTTCTCCGACTGGGACCGTTTTGTCCCATCCTTTTTGGTCCGATTCGCCATATCTCCAGAACCGAAGAAGCCATCGGCGTGGCCTCTTCGCCACAGCGTCCGGCACCCACCAAAACCCCCACCTAGACACCAACATCAGCCCTCTACACCTCTTACTTTTTCAGTTATTCCACTTTTGTCCCATCCTCTCCTGGCTTTTTCCCCATAACCTATCATTTAAGCCTCATCATACCTGCCGTGGGCCACTGGAGGGAGACAAATCACCATGCACTAAAATTCAAATTTTGCACTGCAAACCTCACAGTGTCTGTGTCTGTGTGTGTGTGTGTGTGTGTGTGTGTGTGTGTGCGCGCTTTGGTGTGTGTGTGTGTGTGTGTGTGTGTGTGCGCGCTTTGGTGTGTGTGCTTTGGTGTGTGTGTGTGTGTGTGTGTGTGTGTGACAGAGAGAGAGAGAGAGAGAGTGACACTTGCTGTGTATTTAAGAAACAAACGCTCAAAGAAACCAAACAGAATGACACAGGCAGAAAGACACTGTTTTATTTTGGTAACCAATGATGCATTTCTTATCCCCTTGTACAGGGCCTTTTATGACAGGAACAGGAACCACAGAGCGTCAGCCGCACACATCGAAGCTGCACAGGGCACACGCGGCACCACGCAGAATAAATGACGTTCCTGGGCCAAGGCCGAAGCCCAGCCACCCGCTGCCTCCTCGCCGCCTCCTCCCGGGACCTTCAAGGACCACCCACCAGCCACTGGTACACATTCCAATCTTACACAATGGCCCCAGCATCACAGGGCATCTCCTGACATTAAAATCTATCCTGATTTCTGTTGTTTTTCCCTCATCTCTGAGCCGCTGAGTGTGAGTGTGTGTGTGTGTGTGTGTGTGTGTGTGTGTGTGTGTGTGTGTGTGTCTCTCTCTCTTTTACACAAAAAACACATGTCAGTTGTTAAGGAAAATGTTATAAAACACTTCTTCAGTAAAGACTCAGAGAAGAGAAACACACAGAACTTCTTGCTAGCAAGGGCAGCCTCCACTCTAAGAGACTCCAGTGAGAGAACTGCCCCGGTCTTTATTTTATACTCCATTGAGCGTGTGTGTGTGCGTGTGTGTGTGTGTGTGTGTGTGTGTGTGTGTGTTGACAGAGAGAGAGAGAGAGAGAGACAGAGAGAGAGAGAGAGAGAGAGGGAGAGATACAAAGGAATGTAATTCAAATTTTGCACTTCAGACCTTACAGTGTGTGTGTGTGTGTGTGTGTGTGTGTGTGTGTGTGTGTGTGTTGACAGAGAGAGAGAGAGAGAGAGAGAGGGAGAGATACAAAGGAATGTAATTCAAATTTTGCACTTCAGACCTTACAGTGTGTGTGTGTGTGTGTGTGTGTGTGTGTGTGTGTGTGTGTGTGTGTGTGTGTGTCTGTCTTTTACACAAAAAATGCACTTGCAACAACTTTAATATGGAATGTACTGGACTTCCCAGCTAGGCGCCCTCCTGTGGATGACAGGTGCAATTGATTGTCAAAAGCAGATATCTAACAGCTTCTGACACTTTGTACCGCATTGAGCCAGCAGAGGGAGCCCCCCTGGTTCAATCCCAGTTGCACAGCAGTTGTGACCAGCTTCTGTCTGTGTGCTTTGGTGTGTGTGAGTGTGTGTGTGTGTGTGTGTGTTGACAGAGAGAGAGAGAGAGAGACAGAGAGAGAGAGAGAGAGAGAGAGAGAGAGAGGGAGAGATACAAAGGAATGTAATTCAAATTTTGCACTTCAGACCTTACTGTGTGTGTGTGTGTGTGTGTGTGTGTGTGTGTGTGTGTGTGTGTCTGTCTTTTACACAAAAAATGCACTTGCAACAACTTTAATATGGAATGTACTGGACTTCCCAGCTAGGCGCCCTCCTGTGGACGACAGGTGCAATCCCAGTTGCACAGCACTTGACCAGCTTCTGTGTGTGTGTGTGTGTGACAGACAGACAGACAGACAGAGAGGGAGATTCAAAGCATCAGGACCAGGAGATGACACAGTGCTCCAAAGGCCTGGTTCTGCTGCCTCCTCCTCCACCCACCTGCTGCAGACGCTTCTGTGAAGGGAAACTGCTACATGTTATGTCACCGATCCCTGCCATGCTGCGTGTCTAACGACCCGGCAGGGCCTGCTGAGTACAGTGGTGGTGGAATCGGCCCGATCGGACACTCCTATCTGCCACTTTGACCTTTTTATTCCGTCAAATTTGGACCCATTTACACCAAGTCCAGAACCGTTGGTGCTATCGACATGGGGTCTTCACCAGGGTGTCCGGAGCACCCCGAAACCCCCCCGTAGACACCACTTTCATCCCTCTACGACACTTACTTTCCCAGTTATTCCATTTTATTCCGTCAAGCTCTGGCTATTACCCCCTAACCTAACCAACCCTCATCATACCTGCATTTGTCCACTGGAGGGAGACAAAAACACCAAGCTCTGAGATTCAAATTTTGAACTGCAGACCTCACAGTGTCTGTGTGTGTGTGTGTGTGTGTGTGTGTGTGTGTGTGTGTGTGTGTGTGTGTGTGACAGAGAGAGAGAGAGAGTGACACTTGCTGTGTATTTAAGAAACAAACGCTCAAAGAAACCAAACAGAATGACACAGGCAGAAAGACACTGTTTTATTTTGGTAACCAATGATGCATTTCTTCTCCCCTTGTACAGTACACCCTGAAGCCGTGTGTGGACCAGGAGATCAGCAGAACAGGAACCACAGAGCGTCAGCGGCAGACATCCAAGCTGCACAGGGCACACGCAGCACCAGGCAGAATTAATGACGTCCCTGATCCACAGCTCAAGCCCAGCCACCCGCTGCCTCCTCGCCGCCTCCTCCCGGGACCTTCAAGGACCACCCACCAGCCACTGGTACACATTCCAATCTTACACAATGGCCCCAGCATCACAGGGCATCTCCTGACATTAAAATCTATCCTGATTTCTGTTGTTTTTCCCTCATCTCTGAGCCTGTGAGTGTGAGTGTGTGTGTGTGTGTGTGTGTGTGTGTGTGTGTGTGTGTGTGTGTGTGTGTGTGTGTGTGTCTCTCTCTCTTTTACACAAAAAACACATGTCAGTTGTTAAGGAAAATGTTATAAAACACTTCTTCAGTAAAGACTCAGAGAAGAGAAACACACAGAACTTCTTGCTAGCAAGGGCAGCCTCCACTCTAAGAGACTCCAGTGAGAGAACTGCCCCGGTCTTTATTTTATACTCCATTGAGTGTGTGTGTGTGTGTGTGTGTGTGTGTGTGTGTGTGTTGACAGAGAGAGAGAGAGAGAGAGAGAGACAGAGAGAGAGAGAGAGAGAGAGAGAGGGAGAGATACAAAGGAATGTAATTCAAATTTTGCACTTCAGACCTTACAGTGTGTGTGTGTGTGTGTGTGTGTGTGTGTGTGTGTGTGTCTGTCTTTTACACAAAAAATGCACTTGCAACAACTTTAATATGGAATGTACTGGACTTCCCAGCTAGGCGCCCTCCTGTGGATGACAGGTGCAATTGATTGTCAAAAGCAGATATCTAACAGCTTCTGACACTTTGTACCGCATTGAGCCAGCAGAGGGAGCCCCCCTGGTTCAATCCCAGTTGCACAGCAGTTGTGACCAGCTTCTGTCTGTGTGCTTTGGTGTGTGTGAGTGTGTGTGTGTGTGTGTGTGTTGACAGAGAGAGAGAGAGAGAGACAGAGAGAGAGAGAGAGAGAGAGAGAGAGAGAGGGAGAGATACAAAGGAATGTAATTCAAATTTTGCACTTCAGACCTTACAGTGTGTGTGTGTGTGTGTGTGTGTGTGTGTGTGTGTCTGTCTTTTACACAAAAAATGCACTTGCAACAACTTTAATATGGAATGTACTGGACTTCCCAGCTAGGCGCCCTCCTGTGGACGACAGGTGCAATCCCAGTTGCACAGCACTTGACCAGCTTCTGTGTGTGTGTGTGTGTGTGTGTGTGTGTGTGTGTGTGACAGACAGACAGACAGACAGACAGACAGAGAGGGAGATTCAAAGCATCAGGACCAGGAGATGACACAGTGCTCCAAAGGCCTGGTTCTGCTGCCTCCTCCTCCACCCACCTGCTGCAGACGCTTCTGTGAAGGGAAACTGCTACATGTTATGTCACCGATCCCTGCCATGCTGCGTGTCGAACGACCCGGCAGGGCCTGCTGAGTACAGTGGTGGTGGACCCAGGCCCTCTGCACCTTCCTTTCTCCGACTGGGACCGTTTTGTCCCATCCTTTTTGGTCCGATTCGCCATATCTCCAGAACCGAAGAAGCCATCGGCGTGGCCTCTTCGCCACAGCGTCCGGCACCCACCAAAACCCCCACCTAGACACCAACATCAGCCCTCTACACCTCTTACTTTTTCAGTTATTCCACTTTTGTCCCATCCTCTCCTGGCTTTTTCCCCATAACCTATCATTTAAGCCTCATCATACCTGCCGTGGGCCACTGGAGGGAGACAAATCACCATGCACTAAAATTCAAATTTTGCACTGCAAACCTCACAGTGTCTGTGTCTGTGTGTGTGTGTGTGTGTGTGTGTGTGTGTGTGCGCGCTTTGGTGTGTGTGTGTGTGTGTGTGTGTGTGTGCGCGCTTTGGTGTGTGTGCTTTGGTGTGTGTGTGTGTGTGTGTGTGTGTGTGACAGAGAGAGAGAGAGAGAGAGTGACACTTGCTGTGTATTTAAGAAACAAACGCTCAAAGAAACCAAACAGAATGACACAGGCAGAAAGACACTGTTTTATTTTGGTAACCAATGATGCATTTCTTATCCCCTTGTACAGGGCCTTTTATGACAGGAACAGGAACCACAGAGCGTCAGCCGCACACATCGAAGCTGCACAGGGCACACGCGGCACCACGCAGAATAAATGACGTTCCTGGGCCAAGGCCGAAGCCCAGCCACCCGCTGCCTCCTCGCCGCCTCCTCCCGGGACCTTCAAGGACCACCCACCAGCCACTGGTACACATTCCAATCTTACACAATGGCCCCAGCATCACAGGGCATCTCCTGACATTAAAATCTATCCTGATTTCTGTTGTTTTTCCCTCATCTCTGAGCCGCTGAGTGTGAGTGTGTGTGTGTGTGTGTGTGTGTGTGTGTGTGTGTGTGTGTGTGTGTCTCTCTCTCTTTTACACAAAAAACACATGTCAGTTGTTAAGGAAAATGTTATAAAACACTTCTTCAGTAAAGACTCAGAGAAGAGAAACACACAGAACTTCTTGCTAGCAAGGGCAGCCTCCACTCTAAGAGACTCCAGTGAGAGAACTGCCCCGGTCTTTATTTTATACTCCATTGAGCGTGTGTGTGTGCGTGTGTGTGTGTGTGTGTGTGTGTGTGTGTGTGTTGACAGAGAGAGAGAGAGAGAGAGACAGAGAGAGAGAGAGAGAGAGAGGGAGAGATACAAAGGAATGTAATTCAAATTTTGCACTTCAGACCTTACAGTGTGTGTGTGTGTGTGTGTGTGTGTGTGTGTGTGTGTGTGTGTTGACAGAGAGAGAGAGAGAGAGAGAGAGGGAGAGATACAAAGGAATGTAATTCAAATTTTGCACTTCAGACCTTACAGTGTGTGTGTGTGTGTGTGTGTGTGTGTGTGTGTGTGTGTGTGTGTGTGTGTGTGTCTGTCTTTTACACAAAAAATGCACTTGCAACAACTTTAATATGGAATGTACTGGACTTCCCAGCTAGGCGCCCTCCTGTGGATGACAGGTGCAATTGATTGTCAAAAGCAGATATCTAACAGCTTCTGACACTTTGTACCGCATTGAGCCAGCAGAGGGAGCCCCCCTGGTTCAATCCCAGTTGCACAGCAGTTGTGACCAGCTTCTGTCTGTGTGCTTTGGTGTGTGTGAGTGTGTGTGTGTGTGTGTGTGTTGACAGAGAGAGAGAGAGAGAGACAGAGAGAGAGAGAGAGAGAGAGAGAGAGAGAGAGGGAGAGATACAAAGGAATGTAATTCAAATTTTGCACTTCAGACCTTACTGTGTGTGTGTGTGTGTGTGTGTGTGTGTGTGTGTGTGTGTGTGTGTGTGTCTGTCTTTTACACAAAAAATGCACTTGCAACAACTTTAATATGGAATGTACTGGACTTCCCAGCTAGGCGCCCTCCTGTGGACGACAGGTGCAATCCCAGTTGCACAGCACTTGACCAGCTTCTGTGTGTGTGTGTGTGTGTGTGACAGACAGACAGACAGACAGACAGAGAGGGAGATTCAAAGCATCAGGACCAGGAGATGACACAGTGCTCCAAAGGCCTGGTTCTGCTGCCTCCTCCTCCACCCACCTGCTGCAGACGCTTCTGTGAAGGGAAACTGCTACATGTTATGTCACCGATCCCTGCCATGCTGCGTGTCTAACGACCCGGCAGGGCCTGCTGAGTACAGTGGTGGTGGAATCGGCCCGATCGGACACTCCTATCTGCCACTTTGACCTTTTTATTCCGTCAAATTTGGACCCATTTACACCAAGTCCAGAACCGTTGGTGCTATCGACATGGGGTCTTCACCAGGGTGTCCGGAGCACCCCGAAACCCCCCCGTAGACACCACTTTCATCCCTCTACGACACTTACTTTCCCAGTTATTCCATTTTATTCCGTCAAGCTCTGGCTATTACCCCCTAACCTAACCAACCCTCATCATACCTGCATTTGTCCACTGGAGGGAGACAAAAACACCAAGCTCTGAGATTCAAATTTTGAACTGCAGACCTCACAGTGTCTGTGTGTGTGTGTGTGTGTGTGTGTGTGTGTGTGTGTGTGTGTGTGTGTGTGTGTGTGTGTGTGTGACAGAGAGAGAGAGAGAGTGACACTTGCTGTGTATTTAAGAAACAAACGCTCAAAGAAACCAAACAGAATGACACAGGCAGAAAGACACTGTTTTATTTTGGTAACCAATGATGCATTTCTTCTCCCCTTGTACAGTACACCCTGAAGCCGTGTGTGGACCAGGAGATCAGCAGAACAGGAACCACAGAGCGTCAGCGGCAGACATCCAAGCTGCACAGGGCACACGCAGCACCAGGCAGAATTAATGACGTCCCTGATCCACAGCTCAAGCCCAGCCACCCGCTGCCTCCTCGCCGCCTCCTCCCGGGACCTTCAAGGACCACCCACCAGCCACTGGTACACATTCCAATCTTACACAATGGCCCCAGCATCACAGGGCATCTCCTGACATTAAAATCTATCCTGATTTCTGTTGTTTTTCCCTCATCTCTGAGCCTGTGAGTGTGAGTGTGTGTGTGTGTGTGTGTGTGTGTGTGTGTGTGTGTGTGTGTGTGTGTGTCTCTCTCTCTTTTACACAAAAAACACATGTCAGTTGTTAAGGAAAATGTTATAAAACACTTCTTCAGTAAAGACTCAGAGAAGAGAAACACACAGAACTTCTTGCTAGCAAGGGCAGCCTCCACTCTAAGAGACTCCAGTGAGAGAACTGCCCCGGTCTTTATTTTATACTCCATTGAGTGTGTGTGTGTGTGTGTGTGTGTGTGTGTGTGTGTGTTGACAGAGAGAGAGAGAGAGAGAGAGAGACAGAGAGAGAGAGAGAGAGAGAGAGAGGGAGAGATACAAAGGAATGTAATTCAAATTTTGCACTTCAGACCTTACAGTGTGTGTGTGTGTGTGTGTGTGTGTGTGTGTGTGTGTGTGTCTGTCTTTTACACAAAAAATGCACTTGCAACAACTTTAATATGGAATGTACTGGACTTCCCAGCTAGGCGCCCTCCTGTGGATGACAGGTGCAATTGATTGTCAAAAGCAGATATCTAACAGCTTCTGACACTTTGTACCGCATTGAGCCAGCAGAGGGAGCCCCCCTGGTTCAATCCCAGTTGCACAGCAGTTGTGACCAGCTTCTGTCTGTGTGCTTTGGTGTGTGTGAGTGTGTGTGTGTGTGTGTGTGTGTTGACAGAGAGAGAGAGAGAGAGACAGAGAGAGAGAGAGAGAGAGAGAGAGAGAGAGAGGGAGAGATACAAAGGAATGTAATTCAAATTTTGCACTTCAGACCTTACAGTGTGTGTGTGTGTGTGTGTGTGTGTGTGTGTGTGTCTGTCTTTTACACAAAAAATGCACTTGCAACAACTTTAATATGGAATGTACTGGACTTCCCAGCTAGGCGCCCTCCTGTGGACGACAGGTGCAATCCCAGTTGCACAGCACTTGACCAGCTTCTGTGTGTGTGTGTGTGTGTGTGTGTGTGTGTGTGTGTGTGACAGACAGACAGACAGACAGACAGAGAGGGAGATTCAAAGCATCAGGACCAGGAGATGACACAGTGCTCCAAAGGCCTGGTTCTGCTGCCTCCTCCTCCACCCACCTGCTGCAGACGCTTCTGTGAAGGGAAACTGCTACATGTTATGTCACCGATCCCTGCCATGCTGCGTGTCGAACGACCCGGCAGGGCCTGCTGAGTACAGTGGTGGTGGACCCAGGCCCTCTGCACCTTCCTTTCTCCGACTGGGACCGTTTTGTCCCATCCTTTTTGGTCCGATTCGCCATATCTCCAGAACCGAAGAAGCCATCGGCGTGGCCTCTTCGCCACAGCGTCCGGCACCCACCAAAACCCCCACCTAGACACCAACATCAGCCCTCTACACCTCTTACTTTTTCAGTTATTCCACTTTTGTCCCATCCTCTCCTGGCTTTTTCCCCATAACCTATCATTTAAGCCTCATCATACCTGCCGTGGGCCACTGGAGGGAGACAAATCACCATGCACTAAAATTCAAATTTTGCACTGCAAACCTCACAGTGTCTGTGTCTGTGTGTGTGTGTGTGTGTGTGTGTGTGTGTGTGCGCGCTTTGGTGTGTGTGTGTGTGTGTGTGTGTGTGTGCGCGCTTTGGTGTGTGTGCTTTGGTGTGTGTGTGTGTGTGTGTGTGTGTGTGACAGAGAGAGAGAGAGAGAGAGTGACACTTGCTGTGTATTTAAGAAACAAACGCTCAAAGAAACCAAACAGAATGACACAGGCAGAAAGACACTGTTTTATTTTGGTAACCAATGATGCATTTCTTATCCCCTTGTACAGGGCCTTTTATGACAGGAACAGGAACCACAGAGCGTCAGCCGCACACATCGAAGCTGCACAGGGCACACGCGGCACCACGCAGAATAAATGACGTTCCTGGGCCAAGGCCGAAGCCCAGCCACCCGCTGCCTCCTCGCCGCCTCCTCCCGGGACCTTCAAGGACCACCCACCAGCCACTGGTACACATTCCAATCTTACACAATGGCCCCAGCATCACAGGGCATCTCCTGACATTAAAATCTATCCTGATTTCTGTTGTTTTTCCCTCATCTCTGAGCCGCTGAGTGTGAGTGTGTGTGTGTGTGTGTGTGTGTGTGTGTGTGTGTGTGTGTGTGTCTCTCTCTCTTTTACACAAAAAACACATGTCAGTTGTTAAGGAAAATGTTATAAAACACTTCTTCAGTAAAGACTCAGAGAAGAGAAACACACAGAACTTCTTGCTAGCAAGGGCAGCCTCCACTCTAAGAGACTCCAGTGAGAGAACTGCCCCGGTCTTTATTTTATACTCCATTGAGCGTGTGTGTACGTGTGTGTGTGTGTGTGTGTGTGTGTGTGTGTGTTGACAGAGAGAGAGAGAGAGAGAGACAGAGAGAGAGAGAGAGAGAGAGGGAGAGATACAAAGGAATGTAATTCAAATTTTGCACTTCAGACCTTACAGTGTGTGTGTGTGTGTGTGTGTGTGTGTGTGTGTGTGTGTGTGTGTCTGTCTTTTACACAAAAAATGCACTTGCAACAACTTTAATATGGAATGTACTGGACTTCCCAGCTAGGCGCCCTCCTGTGGATGACAGGTGCAATTGATTGTCAAAAGCAGATATCTAACAGCTTCTGACACTTTGTACCGCATTGAGCCAGCAGAGGGAGCCCCCCTGGTTCAATCCCAGTTGCACAGCAGTTGTGACCAGCTTCTGTCTGTGTGCTTTGGTGTGTGTGAGTGTGTGTGTGTGTGTGTGTGTTGACAGAGAGAGAGAGAGAGAGACAGAGAGAGAGAGAGAGAGAGAGAGAGAGAGAGAGAGGGAGAGATACAAAGGAATGTAATTCAAATTTTGCACTTCAGACCTTACTGTGTGTGTGTGTGTGTGTGTGTGTGTGTGTGTGTGTGTGTGTGTGTGTCTGTCTTTTACACAAAAAATGCACTTGCAACAACTTTAATATGGAATGTACTGGACTTCCCAGCTAGGCGCCCTCCTGTGGACGACAGGTGCAATCCCAGTTGCACAGCACTTGACCAGCTTCTGTGTGTGTGTGTGTGTGTGTGACAGACAGACAGACAGACAGACAGAGAGGGAGATTCAAAGCATCAGGACCAGGAGATGACACAGTGCTCCAAAGGCCTGGTTCTGCTGCCTCCTCCTCCACCCACCTGCTGCAGACGCTTCTGTGAAGGGAAACTGCTACATGTTATGTCACCGATCCCTGCCATGCTGCGTGTCTAACGACCCGGCAGGGCCTGCTGAGTACAGTGGTGGTGGAATCGGCCCGATCGGACACTCCTATCTGCCACTTTGACCTTTTTATTCCGTCAAATTTGGACCCATTTACACCAAGTCCAGAACCGTTGGTGCTATCGACATGGGGTCTTCACCAGGGTGTCCGGAGCACCCCGAAACCCCCCCGTAGACACCACTTTCATCCCTCTACGACACTTACTTTCCCAGTTATTCCATTTTATTCCGTCAAGCTCTGGCTATTACCCCCTAACCTAACCAACCCTCATCATACCTGCATTTGTCCACTGGAGGGAGACAAAAACACCAAGCTCTGAGATTCAAATTTTGAACTGCAGACCTCACAGTGTCTGTGTGTGTGTGTGTGTGTGTGTGTGTGTGTGTGTGTGTGTGTGTGTGTGTGTGTGTGTGTGTGTGACAGAGAGAGAGAGAGAGAGTGACACTTGCTGTGTATTTAAGAAACAAACGCTCAAAGAAACCAAACAGAATGACACAGGCAGAAAGACACTGTTTTATTTTGGTAACCAATGATGCATTTCTTCTCCCCTTGTACAGTACACCCTGAAGCCGTGTGTGGACCAGGAGATCAGCAGAACAGGAACCACAGAGCGTCAGCGGCAGACATCCAAGCTGCACAGGGCACACGCAGCACCAGGCAGAATTAATGACGTCCCTGATCCACAGCTCAAGCCCAGCCACCCGCTGCCTCCTCGCCGCCTCCTCCCGGGACCTTCAAGGACCACCCACCAGCCACTGGTACACATTCCAATCTTACACAATGGCCCCAGCATCACAGGGCATCTCCTGACATTAAAATCTATCCTGATTTCTGTTGTTTTTCCCTCATCTCTGAGCCTGTGAGTGTGAGTGTGTGTGTGTGTGTGTGTGTGTGTGTGTGTGTGTGTGTGTGTGTGTGTGTGTGTGTGTCTCTCTCTCTTTTACACAAAAAACACATGTCAGTTGTTAAGGAAAATGTTATAAAACACTTCTTCAGTAAAGACTCAGAGAAGAGAAACACACAGAACTTCTTGCTAGCAAGGGCAGCCTCCACTCTAAGAGACTCCAGTGAGAGAACTGCCCCGGTCTTTATTTTATACTCCATTGAGTGTGTGTGTGTGTGTGTGTGTGTGTGTGTGTGTGTGTTGACAGAGAGAGAGAGAGAGAGAGAGAGACAGAGAGAGAGAGAGAGAGAGAGAGAGGGAGAGATACAAAGGAATGTAATTCAAATTTTGCACTTCAGACCTTACAGTGTGTGTGTGTGTGTGTGTGTGTGTGTGTGTGTGTGTGTGTCTGTCTTTTACACAAAAAATGCACTTGCAACAACTTTAATATGGAATGTACTGGACTTCCCAGCTAGGCGCCCTCCTGTGGATGACAGGTGCAATTGATTGTCAAAAGCAGATATCTAACAGCTTCTGACACTTTGTACCGCATTGAGCCAGCAGAGGGAGCCCCCCTGGTTCAATCCCAGTTGCACAGCAGTTGTGACCAGCTTCTGTCTGTGTGCTTTGGTGTGTGTGAGTGTGTGTGTGTGTGTGTGTGTTGACAGAGAGAGAGAGAGAGAGACAGAGAGAGAGAGAGAGAGAGAGAGAGAGAGAGAGAGGGAGAGATACAAAGGAATGTAATTCAAATTTTGCACTTCAGACCTTACTGTGTGTGTGTGTGTGTGTGTGTGTGTGTGTGTGTGTGTGTGTGTGTGTCTGTCTTTTACACAAAAAATGCACTTGCAACAACTTTAATATGGAATGTACTGGACTTCCCAGCTAGGCGCCCTCCTGTGGACGACAGGTGCAATCCCAGTTGCACAGCACTTGACCAGCTTCTGTGTGTGTGTGTGTGTGTGTGACAGACAGACAGACAGACAGACAGAGAGGGAGATTCAAAGCATCAGGACCAGGAGATGACACAGTGCTCCAAAGGCCTGGTTCTGCTGCCTCCTCCTCCACCCACCTGCTGCAGACGCTTCTGTGAAGGGAAACTGCTACATGTTATGTCACCGATCCCTGCCATGCTGCGTGTCTAACGACCCGGCAGGGCCTGCTGAGTACAGTGGTGGTGGAATCGGCCCGATCGGACACTCCTATCTGCCACTTTGACCTTTTTATTCCGTCAAATTTGGACCCATTTACACCAAGTCCAGAACCGTTGGTGCTATCGACATGGGGTCTTCACCAGGGTGTCCGGAGCACCCCGAAACCCCCCCGTAGACACCACTTTCATCCCTCTACGACACTTACTTTCCCAGTTATTCCATTTTATTCCGTCAAGCTCTGGCTATTACCCCCTAACCTAACCAACCCTCATCATACCTGCATTTGTCCACTGGAGGGAGACAAAAACACCAAGCTCTGAGATTCAAATTTTGAACTGCAGACCTCACAGTGTCTGTGTGTGTGTGTGTGTGTGTGTGTGTGTGTGTGTGTGTGTGTGTGTGTGTGTGTGTGTGTGTGACAGAGAGAGAGAGAGAGAGTGACACTTGCTGTGTATTTAAGAAACAAACGCTCAAAGAAACCAAACAGAATGACACAGGCAGAAAGACACTGTTTTATTTTGGTAACCAATGATGCATTTCTTCTCCCCTTGTACAGTACACCCTGAAGCCGTGTGTGGACCAGGAGATCAGCAGAACAGGAACCACAGAGCGTCAGCGGCAGACATCCAAGCTGCACAGGGCACACGCAGCACCAGGCAGAATTAATGACGTCCCTGATCCACAGCTCAAGCCCAGCCACCCGCTGCCTCCTCGCCGCCTCCTCCCGGGACCTTCAAGGACCACCCACCAGCCACTGGTACACATTCCAATCTTACACAATGGCCCCAGCATCACAGGGCATCTCCTGACATTAAAATCTATCCTGATTTCTGTTGTTTTTCCCTCATCTCTGAGCCTGTGAGTGTGAGTGTGTGTGTGTGTGTGTGTGTGTGTGTGTGTGTGTGTGTGTGTGTGTGTGTGTGTGTGTCTCTCTCTCTTTTACACAAAAAACACATGTCAGTTGTTAAGGAAAATGTTATAAAACACTTCTTCAGTAAAGACTCAGAGAAGAGAAACACACAGAACTTCTTGCTAGCAAGGGCAGCCTCCACTCTAAGAGACTCCAGTGAGAGAACTGCCCCGGTCTTTATTTTATACTCCATTGAGTGTGTGTGTGTGTGTGTGTGTGTGTGTGTGTGTGTGTTGACAGAGAGAGAGAGAGAGAGAGAGAGACAGAGAGAGAGAGAGAGAGAGAGAGAGGGAGAGATACAAAGGAATGTAATTCAAATTTTGCACTTCAGACCTTACAGTGTGTGTGTGTGTGTGTGTGTGTGTGTGTGTGTGTGTGTGTCTGTCTTTTACACAAAAAATGCACTTGCAACAACTTTAATATGGAATGTACTGGACTTCCCAGCTAGGCGCCCTCCTGTGGATGACAGGTGCAATTGATTGTCAAAAGCAGATATCTAACAGCTTCTGACACTTTGTACCGCATTGAGCCAGCAGAGGGAGCCCCCCTGGTTCAATCCCAGTTGCACAGCAGTTGTGACCAGCTTCTGTCTGTGTGCTTTGGTGTGTGTGAGTGTGTGTGTGTGTGTGTGTGTTGACAGAGAGAGAGAGAGAGAGACAGAGAGAGAGAGAGAGAGAGAGAGAGAGAGAGGGAGAGATACAAAGGAATGTAATTCAAATTTTGCACTTCAGACCTTACAGTGTGTGTGTGTGTGTGTGTGTGTGTGTGTGTGTGTCTGTCTTTTACACAAAAAATGCACTTGCAACAACTTTAATATGGAATGTACTGGACTTCCCAGCTAGGCGCCCTCCTGTGGACGACAGGTGCAATCCCAGTTGCACAGCACTTGACCAGCTTCTGTGTGTGTGTGTGTGTGTGTGTGTGTGTGTGTGTGACAGACAGACAGACAGACAGACAGAGAGGGAGATTCAAAGCATCAGGACCAGGAGATGACACAGTGCTCCAAAGGCCTGGTTCTGCTGCCTCCTCCTCCACCCACCTGCTGCAGACGCTTCTGTGAAGGGAAACTGCTACATGTTATGTCACCGATCCCTGCCATGCTGCGTGTCGAACGACCCGGCAGGGCCTGCTGAGTACAGTGGTGGTGGACCCAGGCCCTCTGCACCTTCCTTTCTCCGACTGGGACCGTTTTGTCCCATCCTTTTTGGTCCGATTCGCCATATCTCCAGAACCGAAGAAGCCATCGGCGTGGCCTCTTCGCCACAGCGTCCGGCACCCACCAAAACCCCCACCTAGACACCAACATCAGCCCTCTACACCTCTTACTTTTTCAGTTATTCCACTTTTGTCCCATCCTCTCCTGGCTTTTTCCCCATAACCTATCATTTAAGCCTCATCATACCTGCCGTGGGCCACTGGAGGGAGACAAATCACCATGCACTAAAATTCAAATTTTGCACTGCAAACCTCACAGTGTCTGTGTCTGTGTGTGTGTGTGTGTGTGTGTGTGTGTGCGCGCTTTGGTGTGTGTGTGTGTGTGTGTGTGTGTGCGCGCTTTGGTGTGTGTGCTTTGGTGTGTGTGTGTGTGTGTGTGTGTGTGTGACAGAGAGAGAGAGAGAGAGAGTGACACTTGCTGTGTATTTAAGAAACAAACGCTCAAAGAAACCAAACAGAATGACACAGGCAGAAAGACACTGTTTTATTTTGGTAACCAATGATGCATTTCTTATCCCCTTGTACAGGGCCTTTTATGACAGGAACAGGAACCACAGAGCGTCAGCCGCACACATCGAAGCTGCACAGGGCACACGCGGCACCACGCAGAATAAATGACGTTCCTGGGCCAAGGCCGAAGCCCAGCCACCCGCTGCCTCCTCGCCGCCTCCTCCTGGGACCTTCAAGGACCACCCACCAGCCACTGGTACACATTCCAATCTTACACAATGGCCCCAGCATCACAGGGCATCTCCTGACATTAAAATCTATCCTGATTTCTGTTGTTTTTCCCTCATCTCTGAGCCGCTGAGTGTGAGTGTGTGTGTGTGTGTGTGTGTGTGTGTGTGTGTGTGTGTGTGTGTGTGTGTGTCTCTCTCTCTTTTACACAAAAAACACATGTCAGTTGTTAAGGAAAATGTTATAAAACACTTCTTCAGTAAAGACTCAGAGAAGAGAAACACACAGAACTTCTTGCTAGCAAGGGCAGCCTCCACTCTAAGAGACTCCAGTGAGAGAACTGCCCCGGTCTTTATTTTATACTCCATTGAGCGTGTGTGTGTGCGTGTGTGTGTGTGTGTGTGTGTTGACAGAGAGAGAGAGAGAGAGACAGAGAGAGAGAGAGAGAGGGAGAGATACAAAGGAATGTAATTCAAATTTTGCACTTCAGACCTTACAGTGTGTGTGTGTGTGTGTGTGTGTGTGTGTGTGTGTGTGTGTGTGTGTGTGTGTTGACAGAGAGAGAGAGAGAGAGAGAGAGACAGAGAGAGAGAGAGAGAGAGAGAGAGAGGGAGAGATACAAAGGAATGTAATTCAAATTTTGCACTTCAGACCTTACAGTGTGTGTGTGTGTGTGTGTGTGTGTGTCTGTCTTTTACACAAAAAATGCACTTGCAACAACTTTAATATGGAATGTACTGGACTTCCCAGCTAGGCGCCCTCCTGTGGATGACAGGTGCAATTGATTGTCAAAAGCAGATATCTAACAGCTTCTGACACTTTGTACCGCATTGAGCCAGCAGAGGGAGCCCCCCTGGTTCAATCCCAGTTGCACAGCAGTTGTGACCAGCTTCTGTCTGTGTGCTTTGGTGTGTGTGAGTGTGTGTGTGTGTGTGTGTGTGTTGACAGAGAGAGACAGAGAGAGACAGAGAGAGAGAGAGAGAGAGAGAGAGAGAGAGAGAGGGAGAGATACAAAGGAATGTAATTCAAATTTTGCACTTCAGACCTTACTGTGTGTGTGTGTGTGTGTGTGTGTGTGTGTGTGTCTGTCTTTTACACAAAAAATGCACTTGCAACAACTTTAATATGGAATGTACTGGACTTCCCAGCTAGGCGCCCTCCTGTGGACGACAGGTGCAATCCCAGTTGCACAGCACTTGACCAGCTTCTGTGTGTGTGTGTGTGTGTGTGTGTGTGTGTGTGTGTGTGTGACAGACAGACAGACAGACAGACAGAGAGGGAGATTCAAAGCATCAGGACCAGGAGATGACACAGTGCTCCAAAGGCCTGGTTCTGCTGCCTCCTCCTCCACCCACCTGCTGCAGACGCTTCTGTGAAGGGAAACTGCTACATGTTATGTCACCGATCCCTGCCATGCTGCGTGTCGAACGACCCGGCAGGGCCTGCTGAGTACAGTGGTGGTGGACCCAGGCCCTCTGCACCTTCCTTTCTCCGACTGGGACCGTTTTGTCCCATCCTTTTTGGTCCGATTCGCCATATCTCCAGAACCGAAGAAGCCATCGGCGTGGCCTCTTCGCCACAGCGTCCGGCACCCACCAAAACCCCCACCTAGACACCAACATCAGCCCTCTACACCTCTTACTTTTTCAGTTATTCCACTTTTGTCCCATCCTCTCCTGGCTTTTTCCCCATAACCTATCATTTAAGCCTCATCATACCTGCCGTGGGCCACTGGAGGGAGACAAATCACCATGCACTAAAATTCAAATTTTGCACTGCAAACCTCACAGTGTCTGTGTCTGTGTGTGTGTGTGTGTGTGTGTGTGTGTGCGCGCTTTGGTGTGTGTGTGTGTGTGTGTGTGTGTGCGCGCTTTGGTGTGTGTGCTTTGGTGTGTGTGTGTGTGTGTGTGTGTGTGTGACAGAGAGAGAGAGAGAGAGAGTGACACTTGCTGTGTATTTAAGAAACAAACGCTCAAAGAAACCAAACAGAATGACACAGGCAGAAAGACACTGTTTTATTTTGGTAACCAATGATGCATTTCTTATCCCCTTGTACAGGGCCTTTTATGACAGGAACAGGAACCACAGAGCGTCAGCCGCACACATCGAAGCTGCACAGGGCACACGCGGCACCACGCAGAATAAATGACGTTCCTGGGCCAAGGCCGAAGCCCAGCCACCCGCTGCCTCCTCGCCGCCTCCTCCCGGGACCTTCAAGGACCACCCACCAGCCACTGGTACACATTCCAATCTTACACAATGGCCCCAGCATCACAGGGCATCTCCTGACATTAAAATCTATCCTGATTTCTGTTGTTTTTCCCTCATCTCTGAGCCGCTGAGTGTGAGTGTGTGTGTGTGTGTGTGTGTGTGTGTGTGTGTGTGTGTGTGTGTGTGTGTCTCTCTCTCTTTTACACAAAAAACACATGTCAGTTGTTAAGGAAAATGTTATAAAACACTTCTTCAGTAAAGACTCAGAGAAGAGAAACACACAGAACTTCTTGCTAGCAAGGGCAGCCTCCACTCTAAGAGACTCCAGTGAGAGAACTGCCCCGGTCTTTATTTTATACTCCATTGAGCGTGTGTGTGTGCGTGTGTGTGTGTGTGTGTGTGTGTGTGTGTGTGTGTTGACAGAGAGAGAGAGAGAGAGAGACAGAGAGAGAGAGAGAGAGAGAGGGAGAGATACAAAGGAATGTAATTCAAATTTTGCACTTCAGACCTTACAGTGTGTGTGTGTGTGTGTGTGTGTGTGTGTGTGTGTGTGTGTGTTGACAGAGAGAGAGAGAGAGAGAGAGAGGGAGAGATACAAAGGAATGTAATTCAAATTTTGCACTTCAGACCTTACAGTGTGTGTGTGTGTGTGTGTGTGTGTGTGTGTGTGTGTGTGTGTGTGTGTGTGTGTCTGTCTTTTACACAAAAAATGCACTTGCAACAACTTTAATATGGAATGTACTGGACTTCCCAGCTAGGCGCCCTCCTGTGGATGACAGGTGCAATTGATTGTCAAAAGCAGATATCTAACAGCTTCTGACACTTTGTACCGCATTGAGCCAGCAGAGGGAGCCCCCCTGGTTCAATCCCAGTTGCACAGCAGTTGTGACCAGCTTCTGTCTGTGTGCTTTGGTGTGTGTGAGTGTGTGTGTGTGTGTGTGTGTTGACAGAGAGAGAGAGAGAGAGACAGAGAGAGAGAGAGAGAGAGAGAGAGAGAGAGGGAGAGATACAAAGGAATGTAATTCAAATTTTGCACTTCAGACCTTACTGTGTGTGTGTGTGTGTGTGTGTGTGTGTGTGTGTGTGTGTGTGTGTCTGTCTTTTACACAAAAAATGCACTTGCAACAACTTTAATATGGAATGTACTGGACTTCCCAGCTAGGCGCCCTCCTGTGGACGACAGGTGCAATCCCAGTTGCACAGCACTTGACCAGCTTCTGTGTGTGTGTGTGTGTGACAGACAGACAGACAGACAGAGAGGGAGATTCAAAGCATCAGGACCAGGAGATGACACAGTGCTCCAAAGGCCTGGTTCTGCTGCCTCCTCCTCCACCCACCTGCTGCAGACGCTTCTGTGAAGGGAAACTGCTACATGTTATGTCACCGATCCCTGCCATGCTGCGTGTCTAACGACCCGGCAGGGCCTGCTGAGTACAGTGGTGGTGGAATCGGCCCGATCGGACACTCCTATCTGCCACTTTGACCTTTTTATTCCGTCAAATTTGGACCCATTTACACCAAGTCCAGAACCGTTGGTGCTATCGACATGGGGTCTTCACCAGGGTGTCCGGAGCACCCCGAAACCCCCCCGTAGACACCACTTTCATCCCTCTACGACACTTACTTTCCCAGTTATTCCATTTTATTCCGTCAAGCTCTGGCTATTACCCCCTAACCTAACCCTAACCCTAACCCCTAACCCCTAACCCCTAACCCTAACCCCCTAACCCTAACCCCCCTAACCCTAACCCTAACCCTGACCCTAACCCTAACCCCCTAACCCTAACCCTACCCTAACCCTAACCCTAACCCTAACCCCCTAACCCCTAACCCTAACCCTAACCCTAACCCCCTAACCCTAACCCTAACCCTAACCCCCTAACCCTAACCCTAAATCTGGACCCAAAATTTAACCCCTATGCCAATTCGGCCCTAATTAAACTATCCCCACCCCAGGATCCTATCCTAACCCTAACCAGCCACAATCCTGGCCCTAATCCTAGCCCCATCCATGGTGCAGCCCTAACCTTAACCTCAATGGACAGAACCCCAAGTAAAATTAAGGCCAAGACACAAAGAAATAAACACAAATGACGGCCAGGTAGGAAATTAGGAAGGGAGGGTATGTAAACCAAAGGAAAGGAAGCAGGAATTAGGAGCAAAAGGAAACAGAAGGCAAAGCAAGGGTAGGAAAGGAGAAAGGAAAGGAAAAGGATAGGGTTAAGCCAAAGAAAGTAGAGTACAAAAACTAAAAAGAAAACCCAAAAAGGAAAAACACAAAGCACCGTAGGGAGGAGTCAAAAAAGCCTATAAAAGGAGGGGCAGAGAGGAGTCTCCTTTATTTGAATTTGGCCACCGATGCATGAGCATAGCCTGAAGAAGGCACAATCCAGCCGAAAGCTAGCGCAAGCCATGCATCACTAATAAAAATGTTTTGTTTGTTATTTTAGTTTGTTATTTTAGTTTGTTATTTTTGGGGAGGTTTATTTAAATTTTATTCATTTTCATGTTTACTTATGGCCTAAAAAACTAATTTGAAACCTAAAATTTGGAATTCATGAAAAACAACACGGAGACTGAAATTCATTGGAAAAATATAAATTTTATTAAAAGCACAATTAAAAACCAGTTGATTGAAAACTAAAAGCATAGTAAAAAATTTAAAAACCTGTAAGAAAAGCATATTAATGCAATTGGATTAAAAACAACAATAATAAAAATACGGTACTTACCTGGAAGCCTAAATAAGGAAGGTACTTACCTGATTCGGAACCGGAGAGTAACGGACACGGAAGACGGAGTGGCAGACGTAGTGGGTCTTGGGAAGGGACAGTAAAGTATGGCCCGTGCACTGCTCCCGCCCTCCTCGTGCAGGGGGGAGCTTCATTTTCCCTAACCCTTACCAGCCAGTGCCTGCTGTGTACCCGCTGGTTCACCAGATTGACCAAGGCCTACTGCCAAGGCCACTTACGGGCCCTGTTTGGTTGCCCCCCACCCTCAATTACCTCTGACCCCAAATCTGGACCCAAAATTTAACCCCTATGCCAATTCGGCCCTAATTAAACTATCCCCACCCCAGGATCCTATCCTAACCCTAACCAGCCACAATCCTGGCCCTAATCCTAGCCCCATCCATGGTGCAGCCCTAACCTTAACCTCAATGGACAGAACCCCAAGTAAAATTAAGGCCAAGACACAAAGAAATAAACACAAATGACGGCCAGGTAGGAAATTAGGAAGGGAGGGTATGTAAACCAAAGGAAAGGAAGCAGGAATTAGGAGCAAAAGGAAACAGAAGGCAAAGCAAGGGTAGGAAAGGAGAAAGGAAAGGAAAAGGATAGGGTTAAGCCAAAGAAAGTAGAGTACAAAAACTAAAAAGAAAACCCAAAAAGGAAAAACACAAAGCACCGTAGGGAGGAGTCAAAAAAGCCTATAAAAGGAGGGGCAGAGAGGAGTCTCCTTTATTTGAATTTGGCCACCGATGCATGAGCATAGCCTGAAGAAGGCACAATCCAGCCGAAAGCTAGCGCAAGCCATGCATCACTAATAAAAATGTTTTGTTTGTTATTTTAGTTTGTTATTTTAGTTTGTTATTTTTGGGGAGGTTTATTTAAATTTTATTCATTTTCATGTTTACTTATGGCCTAAAAAACTAATTTGAAACCTAAAATTTGGAATTCATGAAAAACAACACGGAGACTGAAATTCATTGGAAAAATATAAATTTTATTAAAAGCACAATTAAAAACCAGTTGATTGAAAACTAAAAGCATAGTAAAAAATTTAAAAACCTGTAAGAAAAGCATATTAATGCAATTGGATTAAAAACAACAATAATAAAAATACGGTACTTACCTGGAAGCCTAAATAAGGAAGGTACTTACCTGATTCGGAACCGGAGAGTAACGGACACGGAAGACGGAGTGGCAGACGTAGTGGGTCTTGGGAAGGGACAGTAAAGTATGGCCCGTGCACTGCTCCCGCCCTCCTCGTGCAGGGGGGAGCTTCATTTTCCCTAACCCTTACCAGCCAGTGCCTGCTGTGTACCCGCTGGTTCACCAGATTGACCAAGGCCTACTGCCAAGGCCACTTACGGGCCCTGTTTGGTTGCCCCCCACCCTCAATTACCTCTGACCCCAAATCTGGACCCAAAATTTAACCCCTATGCCAATTCGGCCCTAATTAAACTATCCCCACCCCAGGATCCTATCCTAACCCTAACCAGCCACAATCCTGGCCCTAATCCTAGCCCCATCCATGGTGCAGCCCTAACCTTAACCTCAATGGACAGAACCCCAAGTAAAATTAAGGCCAAGACACAAAGAAATAAACACAAATGACGGCCAGGTAGGAAATTAGGAAGGGAGGGTATGTAAACCAAAGGAAAGGAAGCAGGAATTAGGAGCAAAAGGAAACAGAAGGCAAAGCAAGGGTAGGAAAGGAGAAAGGAAAGGAAAAGGATAGGGTTAAGCCAAAGAAAGTAGAGTACAAAAACTAAAAAGAAAACCCAAAAAGGAAAAACACAAAGCACCGTAGGGAGGAGTCAAAAAAGCCTATAAAAGGAGGGGCAGAGAGGAGTCTCCTTTATTTGAATTTGGCCACCGATGCATGAGCATAGCCTGAAGAAGGCACAATCCAGCCGAAAGCTAGCGCAAGCCATGCATCACTAATAAAAATGTTTTGTTTGTTATTTTAGTTTGTTATTTTAGTTTGTTATTTTTGGGGAGGTTTATTTAAATTTTATTCATTTTCATGTTTACTTATGGCCTAAAAAACTAATTTGAAACCTAAAATTTGGAATTCATGAAAAACAACACGGAGACTGAAATTCATTGGAAAAATATAAATTTTATTAAAAGCACAATTAAAAACCAGTTGATTGAAAACTAAAAGCATAGTAAAAAATTTAAAAACCTGTAAGAAAAGCATATTAATGCAATTGGATTAAAAACAACAATAATAAAAATACGGTACTTACCTGGAAGCCTAAATAAGGAAGGTACTTACCTGATTCGGAACCGGAGAGTAACGGACACGGAAGACGGAGTGGCAGACGTAGTGGGTCTTGGGAAGGGACAGTAAAGTATGGCCCGTGCACTGCTCCCGCCCTCCTCGTGCAGGGGGGAGCTTCATTTTCCCTAACCCTTACCAGCCAGTGCCTGCTGTGTACCCGCTGGTTCACCAGATTGACCAAGGCCTACTGCCAAGGCCACTTACGGGCCCTGTTTGGTTGCCCCCCACCCTCAATTACCTCTGACCCCAAATCTGGACCCAAAATTTAACCCCTATGCCAATTCGGCCCTAATTAAACTATCCCCACCCCAGGATCCTATCCTAACCCTAACCAGCCACAATCCTGGCCCTAATCCTAGCCCCATCCATGGTGCAGCCCTAACCTTAACCTCAATGGACAGAACCCCAAGTAAAATTAAGGCCAAGACACAAAGAAATAAACACAAATGACGGCCAGGTAGGAAATTAGGAAGGGAGGGTATGTAAACCAAAGGAAAGGAAGCAGGAATTAGGAGCAAAAGGAAACAGAAGGCAAAGCAAGGGTAGGAAAGGAGAAAGGAAAGGAAAAGGATAGGGTTAAGCCAAAGAAAGTAGAGTACAAAAACTAAAAAGAAAACCCAAAAAGGAAAAACACAAAGCACCGTAGGGAGGAGTCAAAAAAGCCTATAAAAGGAGGGGCAGAGAGGAGTCTCCTTTATTTGAATTTGGCCACCGATGCATGAGCATAGCCTGAAGAAGGCACAATCCAGCCGAAAGCTAGCGCAAGCCATGCATCACTAATAAAAATGTTTTGTTTGTTATTTTAGTTTGTTATTTTAGTTTGTTATTTTTGGGGAGGTTTATTTAAATTTTATTCATTTTCATGTTTACTTATGGCCTAAAAAACTAATTTGAAACCTAAAATTTGGAATTCATGAAAAACAACACGGAGACTGAAATTCATTGGAAAAATATAAATTTTATTAAAAGCACAATTAAAAACCAGTTGATTGAAAACTAAAAGCATAGTAAAAAATTTAAAAACCTGTAAGAAAAGCATATTAATGCAATTGGATTAAAAACAACAATAATAAAAATACGGTACTTACCTGGAAGCCTAAATAAGGAAGGTACTTACCTGATTCGGAACCGGAGAGTAACGGACACGGAAGACGGAGTGGCAGACGTAGTGGGTCTTGGGAAGGGACAGTAAAGTATGGCCCGTGCACTGCTCCCGCCCTCCTCGTGCAGGGGGGAGCTTCATTTTCCCTAACCCTTACCAGCCAGTGCCTGCTGTGTACCCGCTGGTTCACCAGATTGACCAAGGCCTACTGCCAAGGCCACTTACGGGCCCTGTTTGGTTGCCCCCCACCCTCAATTACCTCTGACCCCAAATCTGGACCCAAAATTTAACCCCTATGCCAATTCGGCCCTAATTAAACTATCCCCACCCCAGGATCCTATCCTAACCCTAACCAGCCACAATCCTGGCCCTAATCCTAGCCCCATCCATGGTGCAGCCCTAACCTTAACCTCAATGGACAGAACCCCAAGTAAAATTAAGGCCAAGACACAAAGAAATAAACACAAATGACGGCCAGGTAGGAAATTAGGAAGGGAGGGTATGTAAACCAAAGGAAAGGAAGCAGGAATTAGGAGCAAAAGGAAACAGAAGGCAAAGCAAGGGTAGGAAAGGAGAAAGGAAAGGAAAAGGATAGGGTTAAGCCAAAGAAAGTAGAGTACAAAAACTAAAAAGAAAACCCAAAAAGGAAAAACACAAAGCACCGTAGGGAGGAGTCAAAAAAGCCTATAAAAGGAGGGGCAGAGAGGAGTCTCCTTTATTTGAATTTGGCCACCGATGCATGAGCATAGCCTGAAGAAGGCACAATCCAGCCGAAAGCTAGCGCAAGCCATGCATCACTAATAAAAATGTTTTGTTTGTTATTTTAGTTTGTTATTTTAGTTTGTTATTTTTGGGGAGGTTTATTTAAATTTTATTCATTTTCATGTTTACTTATGGCCTAAAAAACTAATTTGAAACCTAAAATTTGGAATTCATGAAAAACAACACGGAGACTGAAATTCATTGGAAAAATATAAATTTTATTAAAAGCACAATTAAAAACCAGTTGATTGAAAACTAAAAGCATAGTAAAAAATTTAAAAACCTGTAAGAAAAGCATATTAATGCAATTGGATTAAAAACAACAATAATAAAAATACGGTACTTACCTGGAAGCCTAAATAAGGAAGGTACTTACCTGATTCGGAACCGGAGAGTAACGGACACGGAAGACGGAGTGGCAGACGTAGTGGGTCTTGGGAAGGGACAGTAAAGTATGGCCCGTGCACTGCTCCCGCCCTCCTCGTGCAGGGGGGAGCTTCATTTTCCCTAACCCTTACCAGCCAGTGCCTGCTGTGTACCCGCTGGTTCACCAGATTGACCAAGGCCTACTGCCAAGGCCACTTACGGGCCCTGTTTGGTTGCCCCCCACCCTCAATTACCTCTGACCCCAAATCTGGACCCAAAATTTAACCCCTATGCCAATTCGGCCCTAATTAAACTATCCCCACCCCAGGATCCTATCCTAACCCTAACCAGCCACAATCCTGGCCCTAATCCTAGCCCCATCCATGGTGCAGCCCTAACCTTAACCTCAATGGACAGAACCCCAAGTAAAATTAAGGCCAAGACACAAAGAAATAAACACAAATGACGGCCAGGTAGGAAATTAGGAAGGGAGGGTATGTAAACCAAAGGAAAGGAAGCAGGAATTAGGAGCAAAAGGAAACAGAAGGCAAAGCAAGGGTAGGAAAGGAGAAAGGAAAGGAAAAGGATAGGGTTAAGCCAAAGAAAGTAGAGTACAAAAACTAAAAAGAAAACCCAAAAAGGAAAAACACAAAGCACCGTAGGGAGGAGTCAAAAAAGCCTATAAAAGGAGGGGCAGAGAGGAGTCTCCTTTATTTGAATTTGGCCACCGATGCATGAGCATAGCCTGAAGAAGGCACAATCCAGCCGAAAGCTAGCGCAAGCCATGCATCACTAATAAAAATGTTTTGTTTGTTATTTTAGTTTGTTATTTTAGTTTGTTATTTTTGGGGAGGTTTATTTAAATTTTATTCATTTTCATGTTTACTTATGGCCTAAAAAACTAATTTGAAACCTAAAATTTGGAATTCATGAAAAACAACACGGAGACTGAAATTCATTGGAAAAATATAAATTTTATTAAAAGCACAATTAAAAACCAGTTGATTGAAAACTAAAAGCATAGTAAAAAATTTAAAAACCTGTAAGAAAAGCATATTAATGCAATTGGATTAAAAACAACAATAATAAAAATACGGTACTTACCTGGAAGCCTAAATAAGGAAGGTACTTACCTGATTCGGAACCGGAGAGTAACGGACACGGAAGACGGAGTGGCAGACGTAGTGGGTCTTGGGAAGGGACAGTAAAGTATGGCCCGTGCACTGCTCCCGCCCTCCTCGTGCAGGGGGGAGCTTCATTTTCCCTAACCCTTACCAGCCAGTGCCTGCTGTGTACCCGCTGGTTCACCAGATTGACCAAGGCCTACTGCCAAGGCCACTTACGGGCCCTGTTTGGTTGCCCCCCACCCTCAATTACCTCTGACCCCAAATCTGGACCCAAAATTTAACCCCTATGCCAATTCGGCCCTAATTAAACTATCCCCACCCCAGGATCCTATCCTAACCCTAACCAGCCACAATCCTGGCCCTAATCCTAGCCCCATCCATGGTGCAGCCCTAACCTTAACCTCAATGGACAGAACCCCAAGTAAAATTAAGGCCAAGACACAAAGAAATAAACACAAATGACGGCCAGGTAGGAAATTAGGAAGGGAGGGTATGTAAACCAAAGGAAAGGAAGCAGGAATTAGGAGCAAAAGGAAACAGAAGGCAAAGCAAGGGTAGGAAAGGAGAAAGGAAAGGAAAAGGATAGGGTTAAGCCAAAGAAAGTAGAGTACAAAAACTAAAAAGAAAACCCAAAAAGGAAAAACACAAAGCACCGTAGGGAGGAGTCAAAAAAGCCTATAAAAGGAGGGGCAGAGAGGAGTCTCCTTTATTTGAATTTGGCCACCGATGCATGAGCATAGCCTGAAGAAGGCACAATCCAGCCGAAAGCTAGCGCAAGCCATGCATCACTAATAAAAATGTTTTGTTTGTTATTTTAGTTTGTTATTTTAGTTTGTTATTTTTGGGGAGGTTTATTTAAATTTTATTCATTTTCATGTTTACTTATGGCCTAAAAAACTAATTTGAAACCTAAAATTTGGAATTCATGAAAAACAACACGGAGACTGAAATTCATTGGAAAAATATAAATTTTATTAAAAGCACAATTAAAAACCAGTTGATTGAAAACTAAAAGCATAGTAAAAAATTTAAAAACCTGTAAGAAAAGCATATTAATGCAATTGGATTAAAAACAACAATAATAAAAATACGGTACTTACCTGGAAGCCTAAATAAGGAAGGTACTTACCTGATTCGGAACCGGAGAGTAACGGACACGGAAGACGGAGTGGCAGACGTAGTGGGTCTTGGGAAGGGACAGTAAAGTATGGCCCGTGCACTGCTCCCGCCCTCCTCGTGCAGGGGGGAGCTTCATTTTCCCTAACCCTTACCAGCCAGTGCCTGCTGTGTACCCGCTGGTTCACCAGATTGACCAAGGCCTACTGCCAAGGCCACTTACGGGCCCTGTTTGGTTGCCCCCCACCCTCAATTACCTCTGACCCCAAATCTGGACCCAAAATTTAACCCCTATGCCAATTCGGCCCTAATTAAACTATCCCCACCCCAGGATCCTATCCTAACCCTAACCAGCCACAATCCTGGCCCTAATCCTAGCCCCATCCATGGTGCAGCCCTAACCTTAACCTCAATGGACAGAACCCCAAGTAAAATTAAGGCCAAGACACAAAGAAATAAACACAAATGACGGCCAGGTAGGAAATTAGGAAGGGAGGGTATGTAAACCAAAGGAAAGGAAGCAGGAATTAGGAGCAAAAGGAAACAGAAGGCAAAGCAAGGGTAGGAAAGGAGAAAGGAAAGGAAAAGGATAGGGTTAAGCCAAAGAAAGTAGAGTACAAAAACTAAAAAGAAAACCCAAAAAGGAAAAACACAAAGCACCGTAGGGAGGAGTCAAAAAAGCCTATAAAAGGAGGGGCAGAGAGGAGTCTCCTTTATTTGAATTTGGCCACCGATGCATGAGCATAGCCTGAAGAAGGCACAATCCAGCCGAAAGCTAGCGCAAGCCATGCATCACTAATAAAAATGTTTTGTTTGTTATTTTAGTTTGTTATTTTAGTTTGTTATTTTTGGGGAGGTTTATTTAAATTTTATTCATTTTCATGTTTACTTATGGCCTAAAAAACTAATTTGAAACCTAAAATTTGGAATTCATGAAAAACAACACGGAGACTGAAATTCATTGGAAAAATATAAATTTTATTAAAAGCACAATTAAAAACCAGTTGATTGAAAACTAAAAGCATAGTAAAAAATTTAAAAACCTGTAAGAAAAGCATATTAATGCAATTGGATTAAAAACAACAATAATAAAAATACGGTACTTACCTGGAAGCCTAAATAAGGAAGGTACTTACCTGATTCGGAACCGGAGAGTAACGGACACGGAAGACGGAGTGGCAGACGTAGTGGGTCTTGGGAAGGGACAGTAAAGTATGGCCCGTGCACTGCTCCCGCCCTCCTCGTGCAGGGGGGAGCTTCATTTTCCCTAACCCTTACCAGCCAGTGCCTGCTGTGTACCCGCTGGTTCACCAGATTGACCAAGGCCTACTGCCAAGGCCACTTACGGGCCCTGTTTGGTTGCCCCCCACCCTCAATTACCTCTGACCCCAAATCTGGACCCAAAATTTAACCCCTATGCCAATTCGGCCCTAATTAAACTATCCCCACCCCAGGATCCTATCCTAACCCTAACCAGCCACAATCCTGGCCCTAATCCTAGCCCCATCCATGGTGCAGCCCTAACCTTAACCTCAATGGACAGAACCCCAAGTAAAATTAAGGCCAAGACACAAAGAAATAAACACAAATGACGGCCAGGTAGGAAATTAGGAAGGGAGGGTATGTAAACCAAAGGAAAGGAAGCAGGAATTAGGAGCAAAAGGAAACAGAAGGCAAAGCAAGGGTAGGAAAGGAGAAAGGAAAGGAAAAGGATAGGGTTAAGCCAAAGAAAGTAGAGTACAAAAACTAAAAAGAAAACCCAAAAAGGAAAAACACAAAGCACCGTAGGGAGGAGTCAAAAAAGCCTATAAAAGGAGGGGCAGAGAGGAGTCTCCTTTATTTGAATTTGGCCACCGATGCATGAGCATAGCCTGAAGAAGGCACAATCCAGCCGAAAGCTAGCGCAAGCCATGCATCACTAATAAAAATGTTTTGTTTGTTATTTTAGTTTGTTATTTTAGTTTGTTATTTTTGGGGAGGTTTATTTAAATTTTATTCATTTTCATGTTTACTTATGGCCTAAAAAACTAATTTGAAACCTAAAATTTGGAATTCATGAAAAACAACACGGAGACTGAAATTCATTGGAAAAATATAAATTTTATTAAAAGCACAATTAAAAACCAGTTGATTGAAAACTAAAAGCATAGTAAAAAATTTAAAAACCTGTAAGAAAAGCATATTAATGCAATTGGATTAAAAACAACAATAATAAAAATACGGTACTTACCTGGAAGCCTAAATAAGGAAGGTACTTACCTGATTCGGAACCGGAGAGTAACGGACACGGAAGACGGAGTGGCAGACGTAGTGGGTCTTGGGAAGGGACAGTAAAGTATGGCCCGTGCACTGCTCCCGCCCTCCTCGTGCAGGGGGGAGCTTCATTTTCCCTAACCCTTACCAGCCAGTGCCTGCTGTGTACCCGCTGGTTCACCAGATTGACCAAGGCCTACTGCCAAGGCCACTTACGGGCCCTGTTTGGTTGCCCCCCACCCTCAATTACCTCTGACCCCAAATCTGGACCCAAAATTTAACCCCTATGCCAATTCGGCCCTAATTAAACTATCCCCACCCCAGGATCCTATCCTAACCCTAACCAGCCACAATCCTGGCCCTAATCCTAGCCCCATCCATGGTGCAGCCCTAACCTTAACCTCAATGGACAGAACCCCAAGTAAAATTAAGGCCAAGACACAAAGAAATAAACACAAATGACGGCCAGGTAGGAAATTAGGAAGGGAGGGTATGTAAACCAAAGGAAAGGAAGCAGGAATTAGGAGCAAAAGGAAACAGAAGGCAAAGCAAGGGTAGGAAAGGAGAAAGGAAAGGAAAAGGATAGGGTTAAGCCAAAGAAAGTAGAGTACAAAAACTAAAAAGAAAACCCAAAAAGGAAAAACACAAAGCACCGTAGGGAGGAGTCAAAAAAGCCTATAAAAGGAGGGGCAGAGAGGAGTCTCCTTTATTTGAATTTGGCCACCGATGCATGAGCATAGCCTGAAGAAGGCACAATCCAGCCGAAAGCTAGCGCAAGCCATGCATCACTAATAAAAATGTTTTGTTTGTTATTTTAGTTTGTTATTTTAGTTTGTTATTTTTGGGGAGGTTTATTTAAATTTTATTCATTTTCATGTTTACTTATGGCCTAAAAAACTAATTTGAAACCTAAAATTTGGAATTCATGAAAAACAACACGGAGACTGAAATTCATTGGAAAAATATAAATTTTATTAAAAGCACAATTAAAAACCAGTTGATTGAAAACTAAAAGCATAGTAAAAAATTTAAAAACCTGTAAGAAAAGCATATTAATGCAATTGGATTAAAAACAACAATAATAAAAATACGGTACTTACCTGGAAGCCTAAATAAGGAAGGTACTTACCTGATTCGGAACCGGAGAGTAACGGACACGGAAGACGGAGTGGCAGACGTAGTGGGTCTTGGGAAGGGACAGTAAAGTATGGCCCGTGCACTGCTCCCGCCCTCCTCGTGCAGGGGGGAGCTTCATTTTCCCTAACCCTTACCAGCCAGTGCCTGCTGTGTACCCGCTGGTTCACCAGATTGACCAAGGCCTACTGCCAAGGCCACTTACGGGCCCTGTTTGGTTGCCCCCCACCCTCAATTACCTCTGACCCCAAATCTGGACCCAAAATTTAACCCCTATGCCAATTCGGCCCTAATTAAACTATCCCCACCCCAGGATCCTATCCTAACCCTAACCAGCCACAATCCTGGCCCTAATCCTAGCCCCATCCATGGTGCAGCCCTAACCTTAACCTCAATGGACAGAACCCCAAGTAAAATTAAGGCCAAGACACAAAGAAATAAACACAAATGACGGCCAGGTAGGAAATTAGGAAGGGAGGGTATGTAAACCAAAGGAAAGGAAGCAGGAATTAGGAGCAAAAGGAAACAGAAGGCAAAGCAAGGGTAGGAAAGGAGAAAGGAAAGGAAAAGGATAGGGTTAAGCCAAAGAAAGTAGAGTACAAAAACTAAAAAGAAAACCCAAAAAGGAAAAACACAAAGCACCGTAGGGAGGAGTCAAAAAAGCCTATAAAAGGAGGGGCAGAGAGGAGTCTCCTTTATTTGAATTTGGCCACCGATGCATGAGCATAGCCTGAAGAAGGCACAATCCAGCCGAAAGCTAGCGCAAGCCATGCATCACTAATAAAAATGTTTTGTTTGTTATTTTAGTTTGTTATTTTAGTTTGTTATTTTTGGGGAGGTTTATTTAAATTTTATTCATTTTCATGTTTACTTATGGCCTAAAAAACTAATTTGAAACCTAAAATTTGGAATTCATGAAAAACAACACGGAGACTGAAATTCATTGGAAAAATATAAATTTTATTAAAAGCACAATTAAAAACCAGTTGATTGAAAACTAAAAGCATAGTAAAAAATTTAAAAACCTGTAAGAAAAGCATATTAATGCAATTGGATTAAAAACAACAATAATAAAAATACGGTACTTACCTGGAAGCCTAAATAAGGAAGGTACTTACCTGATTCGGAACCGGAGAGTAACGGACACGGAAGACGGAGTGGCAGACGTAGTGGGTCTTGGGAAGGGACAGTAAAGTATGGCCCGTGCACTGCTCCCGCCCTCCTCGTGCAGGGGGGAGCTTCATTTTCCCTAACCCTTACCAGCCAGTGCCTGCTGTGTACCCGCTGGTTCACCAGATTGACCAAGGCCTACTGCCAAGGCCACTTACGGGCCCTGTTTGGTTGCCCCCCACCCTCAATTACCTCTGACCCCAAATCTGGACCCAAAATTTAACCCCTATGCCAATTCGGCCCTAATTAAACTATCCCCACCCCAGGATCCTATCCTAACCCTAACCAGCCACAATCCTGGCCCTAATCCTAGCCCCATCCATGGTGCAGCCCTAACCTTAACCTCAATGGACAGAACCCCAAGTAAAATTAAGGCCAAGACACAAAGAAATAAACACAAATGACGGCCAGGTAGGAAATTAGGAAGGGAGGGTATGTAAACCAAAGGAAAGGAAGCAGGAATTAGGAGCAAAAGGAAACAGAAGGCAAAGCAAGGGTAGGAAAGGAGAAAGGAAAGGAAAAGGATAGGGTTAAGCCAAAGAAAGTAGAGTACAAAAACTAAAAAGAAAACCCAAAAAGGAAAAACACAAAGCACCGTAGGGAGGAGTCAAAAAAGCCTATAAAAGGAGGGGCAGAGAGGAGTCTCCTTTATTTGAATTTGGCCACCGATGCATGAGCATAGCCTGAAGAAGGCACAATCCAGCCGAAAGCTAGCGCAAGCCATGCATCACTAATAAAAATGTTTTGTTTGTTATTTTAGTTTGTTATTTTAGTTTGTTATTTTTGGGGAGGTTTATTTAAATTTTATTCATTTTCATGTTTACTTATGGCCTAAAAAACTAATTTGAAACCTAAAATTTGGAATTCATGAAAAACAACACGGAGACTGAAATTCATTGGAAAAATATAAATTTTATTAAAAGCACAATTAAAAACCAGTTGATTGAAAACTAAAAGCATAGTAAAAAATTTAAAAACCTGTAAGAAAAGCATATTAATGCAATTGGATTAAAAACAACAATAATAAAAATACGGTACTTACCTGGAAGCCTAAATAAGGAAGGTACTTACCTGATTCGGAACCGGAGAGTAACGGACACGGAAGACGGAGTGGCAGACGTAGTGGGTCTTGGGAAGGGACAGTAAAGTATGGCCCGTGCACTGCTCCCGCCCTCCTCGTGCAGGGGGGAGCTTCATTTTCCCTAACCCTTACCAGCCAGTGCCTGCTGTGTACCCGCTGGTTCACCAGATTGACCAAGGCCTACTGCCAAGGCCACTTACGGGCCCTGTTTGGTTGCCCCCCACCCTCAATTACCTCTGACCCCAAATCTGGACCCAAAATTTAACCCCTATGCCAATTCGGCCCTAATTAAACTATCCCCACCCCAGGATCCTATCCTAACCCTAACCAGCCACAATCCTGGCCCTAATCCTAGCCCCATCCATGGTGCAGCCCTAACCTTAACCTCAATGGACAGAACCCCAAGTAAAATTAAGGCCAAGACACAAAGAAATAAACACAAATGACGGCCAGGTAGGAAATTAGGAAGGGAGGGTATGTAAACCAAAGGAAAGGAAGCAGGAATTAGGAGCAAAAGGAAACAGAAGGCAAAGCAAGGGTAGGAAAGGAGAAAGGAAAGGAAAAGGATAGGGTTAAGCCAAAGAAAGTAGAGTACAAAAACTAAAAAGAAAACCCAAAAAGGAAAAACACAAAGCACCGTAGGGAGGAGTCAAAAAAGCCTATAAAAGGAGGGGCAGAGAGGAGTCTCCTTTATTTGAATTTGGCCACCGATGCATGAGCATAGCCTGAAGAAGGCACAATCCAGCCGAAAGCTAGCGCAAGCCATGCATCACTAATAAAAATGTTTTGTTTGTTATTTTAGTTTGTTATTTTAGTTTGTTATTTTTGGGGAGGTTTATTTAAATTTTATTCATTTTCATGTTTACTTATGGCCTAAAAAACTAATTTGAAACCTAAAATTTGGAATTCATGAAAAACAACACGGAGACTGAAATTCATTGGAAAAATATAAATTTTATTAAAAGCACAATTAAAAACCAGTTGATTGAAAACTAAAAGCATAGTAAAAAATTTAAAAACCTGTAAGAAAAGCATATTAATGCAATTGGATTAAAAACAACAATAATAAAAATACGGTACTTACCTGGAAGCCTAAATAAGGAAGGTACTTACCTGATTCGGAACCGGAGAGTAACGGACACGGAAGACGGAGTGGCAGACGTAGTGGGTCTTGGGAAGGGACAGTAAAGTATGGCCCGTGCACTGCTCCCGCCCTCCTCGTGCAGGGGGGAGCTTCATTTTCCCTAACCCTTACCAGCCAGTGCCTGCTGTGTACCCGCTGGTTCACCAGATTGACCAAGGCCTACTGCCAAGGCCACTTACGGGCCCTGTTTGGTTGCCCCCCACCCTCAATTACCTCTGACCCCAAATCTGGACCCAAAATTTAACCCCTATGCCAATTCGGCCCTAATTAAACTATCCCCACCCCAGGATCCTATCCTAACCCTAACCAGCCACAATCCTGGCCCTAATCCTAGCCCCATCCATGGTGCAGCCCTAACCTTAACCTCAATGGACAGAACCCCAAGTAAAATTAAGGCCAAGACACAAAGAAATAAACACAAATGACGGCCAGGTAGGAAATTAGGAAGGGAGGGTATGTAAACCAAAGGAAAGGAAGCAGGAATTAGGAGCAAAAGGAAACAGAAGGCAAAGCAAGGGTAGGAAAGGAGAAAGGAAAGGAAAAGGATAGGGTTAAGCCAAAGAAAGTAGAGTACAAAAACTAAAAAGAAAACCCAAAAAGGAAAAACACAAAGCACCGTAGGGAGGAGTCAAAAAAGCCTATAAAAGGAGGGGCAGAGAGGAGTCTCCTTTATTTGAATTTGGCCACCGATGCATGAGCATAGCCTGAAGAAGGCACAATCCAGCCGAAAGCTAGCGCAAGCCATGCATCACTAATAAAAATGTTTTGTTTGTTATTTTAGTTTGTTATTTTAGTTTGTTATTTTTGGGGAGGTTTATTTAAATTTTATTCATTTTCATGTTTACTTATGGCCTAAAAAACTAATTTGAAACCTAAAATTTGGAATTCATGAAAAACAACACGGAGACTGAAATTCATTGGAAAAATATAAATTTTATTAAAAGCACAATTAAAAACCAGTTGATTGAAAACTAAAAGCATAGTAAAAAATTTAAAAACCTGTAAGAAAAGCATATTAATGCAATTGGATTAAAAACAACAATAATAAAAATACGGTACTTACCTGGAAGCCTAAATAAGGAAGGTACTTACCTGATTCGGAACCGGAGAGTAACGGACACGGAAGACGGAGTGGCAGACGTAGTGGGTCTTGGGAAGGGACAGTAAAGTATGGCCCGTGCACTGCTCCCGCCCTCCTCGTGCAGGGGGGAGCTTCATTTTCCCTAACCCTTACCAGCCAGTGCCTGCTGTGTACCCGCTGGTTCACCAGATTGACCAAGGCCTACTGCCAAGGCCACTTACGGGCCCTGTTTGGTTGCCCCCCACCCTCAATTACCTCTGACCCCAAATCTGGACCCAAAATTTAACCCCTATGCCAATTCGGCCCTAATTAAACTATCCCCACCCCAGGATCCTATCCTAACCCTAACCAGCCACAATCCTGGCCCTAATCCTAGCCCCATCCATGGTGCAGCCCTAACCTTAACCTCAATGGACAGAACCCCAAGTAAAATTAAGGCCAAGACACAAAGAAATAAACACAAATGACGGCCAGGTAGGAAATTAGGAAGGGAGGGTATGTAAACCAAAGGAAAGGAAGCAGGAATTAGGAGCAAAAGGAAACAGAAGGCAAAGCAAGGGTAGGAAAGGAGAAAGGAAAGGAAAAGGATAGGGTTAAGCCAAAGAAAGTAGAGTACAAAAACTAAAAAGAAAACCCAAAAAGGAAAAACACAAAGCACCGTAGGGAGGAGTCAAAAAAGCCTATAAAAGGAGGGGCAGAGAGGAGTCTCCTTTATTTGAATTTGGCCACCGATGCATGAGCATAGCCTGAAGAAGGCACAATCCAGCCGAAAGCTAGCGCAAGCCATGCATCACTAATAAAAATGTTTTGTTTGTTATTTTAGTTTGTTATTTTAGTTTGTTATTTTTGGGGAGGTTTATTTAAATTTTATTCATTTTCATGTTTACTTATGGCCTAAAAAACTAATTTGAAACCTAAAATTTGGAATTCATGAAAAACAACACGGAGACTGAAATTCATTGGAAAAATATAAATTTTATTAAAAGCACAATTAAAAACCAGTTGATTGAAAACTAAAAGCATAGTAAAAAATTTAAAAACCTGTAAGAAAAGCATATTAATGCAATTGGATTAAAAACAACAATAATAAAAATACGGTACTTACCTGGAAGCCTAAATAAGGAAGGTACTTACCTGATTCGGAACCGGAGAGTAACGGACACGGAAGACGGAGTGGCAGACGTAGTGGGTCTTGGGAAGGGACAGTAAAGTATGGCCCGTGCACTGCTCCCGCCCTCCTCGTGCAGGGGGGAGCTTCATTTTCCCTAACCCTTACCAGCCAGTGCCTGCTGTGTACCCGCTGGTTCACCAGATTGACCAAGGCCTACTGCCAAGGCCACTTACGGGCCCTGTTTGGTTGCCCCCCACCCTCAATTACCTCTGACCCCAAATCTGGACCCAAAATTTAACCCCTATGCCAATTCGGCCCTAATTAAACTATCCCCACCCCAGGATCCTATCCTAACCCTAACCAGCCACAATCCTGGCCCTAATCCTAGCCCCATCCATGGTGCAGCCCTAACCTTAACCTCAATGGACAGAACCCCAAGTAAAATTAAGGCCAAGACACAAAGAAATAAACACAAATGACGGCCAGGTAGGAAATTAGGAAGGGAGGGTATGTAAACCAAAGGAAAGGAAGCAGGAATTAGGAGCAAAAGGAAACAGAAGGCAAAGCAAGGGTAGGAAAGGAGAAAGGAAAGGAAAAGGATAGGGTTAAGCCAAAGAAAGTAGAGTACAAAAACTAAAAAGAAAACCCAAAAAGGAAAAACACAAAGCACCGTAGGGAGGAGTCAAAAAAGCCTATAAAAGGAGGGGCAGAGAGGAGTCTCCTTTATTTGAATTTGGCCACCGATGCATGAGCATAGCCTGAAGAAGGCACAATCCAGCCGAAAGCTAGCGCAAGCCATGCATCACTAATAAAAATGTTTTGTTTGTTATTTTAGTTTGTTATTTTAGTTTGTTATTTTTGGGGAGGTTTATTTAAATTTTATTCATTTTCATGTTTACTTATGGCCTAAAAAACTAATTTGAAACCTAAAATTTGGAATTCATGAAAAACAACACGGAGACTGAAATTCATTGGAAAAATATAAATTTTATTAAAAGCACAATTAAAAACCAGTTGATTGAAAACTAAAAGCATAGTAAAAAATTTAAAAACCTGTAAGAAAAGCATATTAATGCAATTGGATTAAAAACAACAATAATAAAAATACGGTACTTACCTGGAAGCCTAAATAAGGAAGGTACTTACCTGATTCGGAACCGGAGAGTAACGGACACGGAAGACGGAGTGGCAGACGTAGTGGGTCTTGGGAAGGGACAGTAAAGTATGGCCCGTGCACTGCTCCCGCCCTCCTCGTGCAGGGGGGAGCTTCATTTTCCCTAACCCTTACCAGCCAGTGCCTGCTGTGTACCCGCTGGTTCACCAGATTGACCAAGGCCTACTGCCAAGGCCACTTACGGGCCCTGTTTGGTTGCCCCCCACCCTCAATTACCTCTGACCCCAAATCTGGACCCAAAATTTAACCCCTATGCCAATTCGGCCCTAATTAAACTATCCCCACCCCAGGATCCTATCCTAACCCTAACCAGCCACAATCCTGGCCCTAATCCTAGCCCCATCCATGGTGCAGCCCTAACCTTAACCTCAATGGACAGAACCCCAAGTAAAATTAAGGCCAAGACACAAAGAAATAAACACAAATGACGGCCAGGTAGGAAATTAGGAAGGGAGGGTATGTAAACCAAAGGAAAGGAAGCAGGAATTAGGAGCAAAAGGAAACAGAAGGCAAAGCAAGGGTAGGAAAGGAGAAAGGAAAGGAAAAGGATAGGGTTAAGCCAAAGAAAGTAGAGTACAAAAACTAAAAAGAAAACCCAAAAAGGAAAAACACAAAGCACCGTAGGGAGGAGTCAAAAAAGCCTATAAAAGGAGGGGCAGAGAGGAGTCTCCTTTATTTGAATTTGGCCACCGATGCATGAGCATAGCCTGAAGAAGGCACAATCCAGCCGAAAGCTAGCGCAAGCCATGCATCACTAATAAAAATGTTTTGTTTGTTATTTTAGTTTGTTATTTTAGTTTGTTATTTTTGGGGAGGTTTATTTAAATTTTATTCATTTTCATGTTTACTTATGGCCTAAAAAACTAATTTGAAACCTAAAATTTGGAATTCATGAAAAACAACACGGAGACTGAAATTCATTGGAAAAATATAAATTTTATTAAAAGCACAATTAAAAACCAGTTGATTGAAAACTAAAAGCATAGTAAAAAATTTAAAAACCTGTAAGAAAAGCATATTAATGCAATTGGATTAAAAACAACAATAATAAAAATACGGTACTTACCTGGAAGCCTAAATAAGGAAGGTACTTACCTGATTCGGAACCGGAGAGTAACGGACACGGAAGACGGAGTGGCAGACGTAGTGGGTCTTGGGAAGGGACAGTAAAGTATGGCCCGTGCACTGCTCCCGCCCTCCTCGTGCAGGGGGGAGCTTCATTTTCCCTAACCCTTACCAGCCAGTGCCTGCTGTGTACCCGCTGGTTCACCAGATTGACCAAGGCCTACTGCCAAGGCCACTTACGGGCCCTGTTTGGTTGCCCCCCACCCTCAATTACCTCTGACCCCAAATCTGGACCCAAAATTTAACCCCTATGCCAATTCGGCCCTAATTAAACTATCCCCACCCCAGGATCCTATCCTAACCCTAACCAGCCACAATCCTGGCCCTAATCCTAGCCCCATCCATGGTGCAGCCCTAACCTTAACCTCAATGGACAGAACCCCAAGTAAAATTAAGGCCAAGACACAAAGAAATAAACACAAATGACGGCCAGGTAGGAAATTAGGAAGGGAGGGTATGTAAACCAAAGGAAAGGAAGCAGGAATTAGGAGCAAAAGGAAACAGAAGGCAAAGCAAGGGTAGGAAAGGAGAAAGGAAAGGAAAAGGATAGGGTTAAGCCAAAGAAAGTAGAGTACAAAAACTAAAAAGAAAACCCAAAAAGGAAAAACACAAAGCACCGTAGGGAGGAGTCAAAAAAGCCTATAAAAGGAGGGGCAGAGAGGAGTCTCCTTTATTTGAATTTGGCCACCGATGCATGAGCATAGCCTGAAGAAGGCACAATCCAGCCGAAAGCTAGCGCAAGCCATGCATCACTAATAAAAATGTTTTGTTTGTTATTTTAGTTTGTTATTTTAGTTTGTTATTTTTGGGGAGGTTTATTTAAATTTTATTCATTTTCATGTTTACTTATGGCCTAAAAAACTAATTTGAAACCTAAAATTTGGAATTCATGAAAAACAACACGGAGACTGAAATTCATTGGAAAAATATAAATTTTATTAAAAGCACAATTAAAAACCAGTTGATTGAAAACTAAAAGCATAGTAAAAAATTTAAAAACCTGTAAGAAAAGCATATTAATGCAATTGGATTAAAAACAACAATAATAAAAATACGGTACTTACCTGGAAGCCTAAATAAGGAAGGTACTTACCTGATTCGGAACCGGAGAGTAACGGACACGGAAGACGGAGTGGCAGACGTAGTGGGTCTTGGGAAGGGACAGTAAAGTATGGCCCGTGCACTGCTCCCGCCCTCCTCGTGCAGGGGGGAGCTTCATTTTCCCTAACCCTTACCAGCCAGTGCCTGCTGTGTACCCGCTGGTTCACCAGATTGACCAAGGCCTACTGCCAAGGCCACTTACGGGCCCTGTTTGGTTGCCCCCCACCCTCAATTACCTCTGACCCCAAATCTGGACCCAAAATTTAACCCCTATGCCAATTCGGCCCTAATTAAACTATCCCCACCCCAGGATCCTATCCTAACCCTAACCAGCCACAATCCTGGCCCTAATCCTAGCCCCATCCATGGTGCAGCCCTAACCTTAACCTCAATGGACAGAACCCCAAGTAAAATTAAGGCCAAGACACAAAGAAATAAACACAAATGACGGCCAGGTAGGAAATTAGGAAGGGAGGGTATGTAAACCAAAGGAAAGGAAGCAGGAATTAGGAGCAAAAGGAAACAGAAGGCAAAGCAAGGGTAGGAAAGGAGAAAGGAAAGGAAAAGGATAGGGTTAAGCCAAAGAAAGTAGAGTACAAAAACTAAAAAGAAAACCCAAAAAGGAAAAACACAAAGCACCGTAGGGAGGAGTCAAAAAAGCCTATAAAAGGAGGGGCAGAGAGGAGTCTCCTTTATTTGAATTTGGCCACCGATGCATGAGCATAGCCTGAAGAAGGCACAATCCAGCCGAAAGCTAGCGCAAGCCATGCATCACTAATAAAAATGTTTTGTTTGTTATTTTAGTTTGTTATTTTAGTTTGTTATTTTTGGGGAGGTTTATTTAAATTTTATTCATTTTCATGTTTACTTATGGCCTAAAAAACTAATTTGAAACCTAAAATTTGGAATTCATGAAAAACAACACGGAGACTGAAATTCATTGGAAAAATATAAATTTTATTAAAAGCACAATTAAAAACCAGTTGATTGAAAACTAAAAGCATAGTAAAAAATTTAAAAACCTGTAAGAAAAGCATATTAATGCAATTGGATTAAAAACAACAATAATAAAAATACGGTACTTACCTGGAAGCCTAAATAAGGAAGGTACTTACCTGATTCGGAACCGGAGAGTAACGGACACGGAAGACGGAGTGGCAGACGTAGTGGGTCTTGGGAAGGGACAGTAAAGTATGGCCCGTGCACTGCTCCCGCCCTCCTCGTGCAGGGGGGAGCTTCATTTTCCCTAACCCTTACCAGCCAGTGCCTGCTGTGTACCCGCTGGTTCACCAGATTGACCAAGGCCTACTGCCAAGGCCACTTACGGGCCCTGTTTGGTTGCCCCCCACCCTCAATTACCTCTGACCCCAAATCTGGACCCAAAATTTAACCCCTATGCCAATTCGGCCCTAATTAAACTATCCCCACCCCAGGATCCTATCCTAACCCTAACCAGCCACAATCCTGGCCCTAATCCTAGCCCCATCCATGGTGCAGCCCTAACCTTAACCTCAATGGACAGAACCCCAAGTAAAATTAAGGCCAAGACACAAAGAAATAAACACAAATGACGGCCAGGTAGGAAATTAGGAAGGGAGGGTATGTAAACCAAAGGAAAGGAAGCAGGAATTAGGAGCAAAAGGAAACAGAAGGCAAAGCAAGGGTAGGAAAGGAGAAAGGAAAGGAAAAGGATAGGGTTAAGCCAAAGAAAGTAGAGTACAAAAACTAAAAAGAAAACCCAAAAAGGAAAAACACAAAGCACCGTAGGGAGGAGTCAAAAAAGCCTATAAAAGGAGGGGCAGAGAGGAGTCTCCTTTATTTGAATTTGGCCACCGATGCATGAGCATAGCCTGAAGAAGGCACAATCCAGCCGAAAGCTAGCGCAAGCCATGCATCACTAATAAAAATGTTTTGTTTGTTATTTTAGTTTGTTATTTTAGTTTGTTATTTTTGGGGAGGTTTATTTAAATTTTATTCATTTTCATGTTTACTTATGGCCTAAAAAACTAATTTGAAACCTAAAATTTGGAATTCATGAAAAACAACACGGAGACTGAAATTCATTGGAAAAATATAAATTTTATTAAAAGCACAATTAAAAACCAGTTGATTGAAAACTAAAAGCATAGTAAAAAATTTAAAAACCTGTAAGAAAAGCATATTAATGCAATTGGATTAAAAACAACAATAATAAAAATACGGTACTTACCTGGAAGCCTAAATAAGGAAGGTACTTACCTGATTCGGAACCGGAGAGTAACGGACACGGAAGACGGAGTGGCAGACGTAGTGGGTCTTGGGAAGGGACAGTAAAGTATGGCCCGTGCACTGCTCCCGCCCTCCTCGTGCAGGGGGGAGCTTCATTTTCCCTAACCCTTACCAGCCAGTGCCTGCTGTGTACCCGCTGGTTCACCAGATTGACCAAGGCCTACTGCCAAGGCCACTTACGGGCCCTGTTTGGTTGCCCCCCACCCTCAATTACCTCTGACCCCAAATCTGGACCCAAAATTTAACCCCTATGCCAATTCGGCCCTAATTAAACTATCCCCACCCCAGGATCCTATCCTAACCCTAACCAGCCACAATCCTGGCCCTAATCCTAGCCCCATCCATGGTGCAGCCCTAACCTTAACCTCAATGGACAGAACCCCAAGTAAAATTAAGGCCAAGACGCAAAGAAATAAACACAAATGACGGCCAGGTAGGAAATTAGGAAGGGAGGGTATGTAAACCAAAGGAAAGGAAGCAGGAATTAGGAGCAAAAGGAAACAGAAGGCAAAGCAAGGGTAGGAAAGGAGAAAGGAAAGGAAAAGGATAGGGTTAAGCCAAAGAAAGTAGAGTACAAAAACTAAAAAGAAAACCCAAAAAGGAAAAACACAAAGCACCGTAGGGAGGAGTCAAAAAAGCCTATAAAAGGAGGGGCAGAGAGGAGTCTCCTTTATTTGAATTTGGCCACCGATGCATGAGCATAGCCTGAAGAAGGCACAATCCAGCCGAAAGCTAGCGCAAGCCATGCATCACTAATAAAAATGTTTTGTTTGTTATTTTAGTTTGTTATTTTAGTTTGTTATTTTTGGGGAGGTTTATTTAAATTTTATTCATTTTCATGTTTACTTATGGCCTAAAAAACTAATTTGAAACCTAAAATTTGGAATTCATGAAAAACAACACGGAGACTGAAATTCATTGGAAAAATATAAATTTTATTAAAAGCACAATTAAAAACCAGTTGATTGAAAACTAAAAGCATAGTAAAAAATTTAAAAACCTGTAAGAAAAGCATATTAATGCAATTGGATTAAAAACAACAATAATAAAAATACGGTACTTACCTGGAAGCCTAAATAAGGAAGGTACTTACCTGATTCGGAACCGGAGAGTAACGGACACGGAAGACGGAGTGGCAGACGTAGTGGGTCTTGGGAAGGGACAGTAAAGTATGGCCCGTGCACTGCTCCCGCCCTCCTCGTGCAGGGGGGAGCTTCATTTTCCCTAACCCTTACCAGCCAGTGCCTGCTGTGTACCCGCTGGTTCACCAGATTGACCAAGGCCTACTGCCAAGGCCACTTACGGGCCCTGTTTGGTTGCCCCCCACCCTCAATTACCTCTGACCCCAAATCTGGACCCAAAATTTAACCCCTATGCCAATTCGGCCCTAATTAAACTATCCCCACCCCAGGATCCTATCCTAACCCTAACCAGCCACAATCCTGGCCCTAATCCTAGCCCCATCCATGGTGCAGCCCTAACCTTAACCTCAATGGACAGAACCCCAAGTAAAATTAAGGCCAAGACACAAAGAAATAAACACAAATGACGGCCAGGTAGGAAATTAGGAAGGGAGGGTATGTAAACCAAAGGAAAGGAAGCAGGAATTAGGAGCAAAAGGAAACAGAAGGCAAAGCAAGGGTAGGAAAGGAGAAAGGAAAGGAAAAGGATAGGGTTAAGCCAAAGAAAGTAGAGTACAAAAACTAAAAAGAAAACCCAAAAAGGAAAAACACAAAGCACCGTAGGGAGGAGTCAAAAAAGCCTATAAAAGGAGGGGCAGAGAGGAGTCTCCTTTATTTGAATTTGGCCACCGATGCATGAGCATAGCCTGAAGAAGGCACAATCCAGCCGAAAGCTAGCGCAAGCCATGCATCACTAATAAAAATGTTTTGTTTGTTATTTTAGTTTGTTATTTTAGTTTGTTATTTTTGGGGAGGTTTATTTAAATTTTATTCATTTTCATGTTTACTTATGGCCTAAAAAACTAATTTGAAACCTAAAATTTGGAATTCATGAAAAACAACACGGAGACTGAAATTCATTGGAAAAATATAAATTTTATTAAAAGCACAATTAAAAACCAGTTGATTGAAAACTAAAAGCATAGTAAAAAATTTAAAAACCTGTAAGAAAAGCATATTAATGCAATTGGATTAAAAACAACAATAATAAAAATACGGTACTTACCTGGAAGCCTAAATAAGGAAGGTACTTACCTGATTCGGAACCGGAGAGTAACGGACACGGAAGACGGAGTGGCAGACGTAGTGGGTCTTGGGAAGGGACAGTAAAGTATGGCCCGTGCACTGCTCCCGCCCTCCTCGTGCAGGGGGGAGCTTCATTTTCCCTAACCCTTACCAGCCAGTGCCTGCTGTGTACCCGCTGGTTCACCAGATTGACCAAGGCCTACTGCCAAGGCCACTTACGGGCCCTGTTTGGTTGCCCCCCACCCTCAATTACCTCTGACCCCAAATCTGGACCCAAAATTTAACCCCTATGCCAATTCGGCCCTAATTAAACTATCCCCACCCCAGGATCCTATCCTAACCCTAACCAGCCACAATCCTGGCCCTAATCCTAGCCCCATCCATGGTGCAGCCCTAACCTTAACCTCAATGGACAGAACCCCAAGTAAAATTAAGGCCAAGACACAAAGAAATAAACACAAATGACGGCCAGGTAGGAAATTAGGAAGGGAGGGTATGTAAACCAAAGGAAAGGAAGCAGGAATTAGGAGCAAAAGGAAACAGAAGGCAAAGCAAGGGTAGGAAAGGAGAAAGGAAAGGAAAAGGATAGGGTTAAGCCAAAGAAAGTAGAGTACAAAAACTAAAAAGAAAACCCAAAAAGGAAAAACACAAAGCACCGTAGGGAGGAGTCAAAAAAGCCTATAAAAGGAGGGGCAGAGAGGAGTCTCCTTTATTTGAATTTGGCCACCGATGCATGAGCATAGCCTGAAGAAGGCACAATCCAGCCGAAAGCTAGCGCAAGCCATGCATCACTAATAAAAATGTTTTGTTTGTTATTTTAGTTTGTTATTTTAGTTTGTTATTTTTGGGGAGGTTTATTTAAATTTTATTCATTTTCATGTTTACTTATGGCCTAAAAAACTAATTTGAAACCTAAAATTTGGAATTCATGAAAAACAACACGGAGACTGAAATTCATTGGAAAAATATAAATTTTATTAAAAGCACAATTAAAAACCAGTTGATTGAAAACTAAAAGCATAGTAAAAAATTTAAAAACCTGTAAGAAAAGCATATTAATGCAATTGGATTAAAAACAACAATAATAAAAATACGGTACTTACCTGGAAGCCTAAATAAGGAAGGTACTTACCTGATTCGGAACCGGAGAGTAACGGACACGGAAGACGGAGTGGCAGACGTAGTGGGTCTTGGGAAGGGACAGTAAAGTATGGCCCGTGCACTGCTCCCGCCCTCCTCGTGCAGGGGGGAGCTTCATTTTCCCTAACCCTTACCAGCCAGTGCCTGCTGTGTACCCGCTGGTTCACCAGATTGACCAAGGCCTACTGCCAAGGCCACTTACGGGCCCTGTTTGGTTGCCCCCCACCCTCAATTACCTCTGACCCCAAATCTGGACCCAAAATTTAACCCCTATGCCAATTCGGCCCTAATTAAACTATCCCCACCCCAGGATCCTATCCTAACCCTAACCAGCCACAATCCTGGCCCTAATCCTAGCCCCATCCATGGTGCAGCCCTAACCTTAACCTCAATGGACAGAACCCCAAGTAAAATTAAGGCCAAGACACAAAGAAATAAACACAAATGACGGCCAGGTAGGAAATTAGGAAGGGAGGGTATGTAAACCAAAGGAAAGGAAGCAGGAATTAGGAGCAAAAGGAAACAGAAGGCAAAGCAAGGGTAGGAAAGGAGAAAGGAAAGGAAAAGGATAGGGTTAAGCCAAAGAAAGTAGAGTACAAAAACTAAAAAGAAAACCCAAAAAGGAAAAACACAAAGCACCGTAGGGAGGAGTCAAAAAAGCCTATAAAAGGAGGGGCAGAGAGGAGTCTCCTTTATTTGAATTTGGCCACCGATGCATGAGCATAGCCTGAAGAAGGCACAATCCAGCCGAAAGCTAGCGCAAGCCATGCATCACTAATAAAAATGTTTTGTTTGTTATTTTAGTTTGTTATTTTAGTTTGTTATTTTTGGGGAGGTTTATTTAAATTTTATTCATTTTCATGTTTACTTATGGCCTAAAAAACTAATTTGAAACCTAAAATTTGGAATTCATGAAAAACAACACGGAGACTGAAATTCATTGGAAAAATATAAATTTTATTAAAAGCACAATTAAAAACCAGTTGATTGAAAACTAAAAGCATAGTAAAAAATTTAAAAACCTGTAAGAAAAGCATATTAATGCAATTGGATTAAAAACAACAATAATAAAAATACGGTACTTACCTGGAAGCCTAAATAAGGAAGGTACTTACCTGATTCGGAACCGGAGAGTAACGGACACGGAAGACGGAGTGGCAGACGTAGTGGGTCTTGGGAAGGGACAGTAAAGTATGGCCCGTGCACTGCTCCCGCCCTCCTCGTGCAGGGGGGAGCTTCATTTTCCCTAACCCTTACCAGCCAGTGCCTGCTGTGTACCCGCTGGTTCACCAGATTGACCAAGGCCTACTGCCAAGGCCACTTACGGGCCCTGTTTGGTTGCCCCCCACCCTCAATTACCTCTGACCCCAAATCTGGACCCAAAATTTAACCCCTATGCCAATTCGGCCCTAATTAAACTATCCCCACCCCAGGATCCTATCCTAACCCTAACCAGCCACAATCCTGGCCCTAATCCTAGCCCCATCCATGGTGCAGCCCTAACCTTAACCTCAATGGACAGAACCCCAAGTAAAATTAAGGCCAAGACACAAAGAAATAAACACAAATGACGGCCAGGTAGGAAATTAGGAAGGGAGGGTATGTAAACCAAAGGAAAGGAAGCAGGAATTAGGAGCAAAAGGAAACAGAAGGCAAAGCAAGGGTAGGAAAGGAGAAAGGAAAGGAAAAGGATAGGGTTAAGCCAAAGAAAGTAGAGTACAAAAACTAAAAAGAAAACCCAAAAAGGAAAAACACAAAGCACCGTAGGGAGGAGTCAAAAAAGCCTATAAAAGGAGGGGCAGAGAGGAGTCTCCTTTATTTGAATTTGGCCACCGATGCATGAGCATAGCCTGAAGAAGGCACAATCCAGCCGAAAGCTAGCGCAAGCCATGCATCACTAATAAAAATGTTTTGTTTGTTATTTTAGTTTGTTATTTTAGTTTGTTATTTTTGGGGAGGTTTATTTAAATTTTATTCATTTTCATGTTTACTTATGGCCTAAAAAACTAATTTGAAACCTAAAATTTGGAATTCATGAAAAACAACACGGAGACTGAAATTCATTGGAAAAATATAAATTTTATTAAAAGCACAATTAAAAACCAGTTGATTGAAAACTAAAAGCATAGTAAAAAATTTAAAAACCTGTAAGAAAAGCATATTAATGCAATTGGATTAAAAACAACAATAATAAAAATACGGTACTTACCTGGAAGCCTAAATAAGGAAGGTACTTACCTGATTCGGAACCGGAGAGTAACGGACACGGAAGACGGAGTGGCAGACGTAGTGGGTCTTGGGAAGGGACAGTAAAGTATGGCCCGTGCACTGCTCCCGCCCTCCTCGTGCAGGGGGGAGCTTCATTTTCCCTAACCCTAACCCTAACCCCCTAACCCTAACCCCTAACCCTAACCCTAACCCTAACCACTCCATTAATCTGGCCCTAACCCTAACCTAATTAACCAAAACCCTTAAAAAATGAGCCCCAACCCATATTCTGGCCCTAACCCTAACCACTCCATTAATCTGGCCCTAACCCTAACCTAATTGACCTTAATCTGGCCCCAACCCTATTCCTTACTTTAGCCCCAACCCACGTGACAAACCCTAACCACTTGATGTTCTGGCCTTAACCCTAATTAGTTGGGTTCATAATTCATAATTAAATATTTTTTGATTTGGCCCTAACCCTAATTACTGGATAAAAATTACTTACAATTAATTAAAAACACTCAATTCATGACTTACAAAAAAATACTACATACACAATAATAAAAAAATACAGTAGACGTGGTTAAATGTGGTTAAAAAATTGTTTCTACGATTATAAATTATTTACATGGTTAAAAAATTAAAATCTTTCTAAAAATATGTTTTTGCCAGTGAGGAGTGATTAAAAACTACATTTGTAAAAATTCTATTCGAAAAATTAAAAGCGAAAAGGTAAAAACACTAATCTGGCTTTCTAAAACTAAATTCAAACTGAAAAAAAGTGGGAGGGTATAAATAGAAGGGGATGGCACTTGCTGCTCATTTCATTCCAAACCATCGGACAGAGCAGACCTCTGAGAGCAAGCCTGTTTCCCATTTATTTTTGTGTGTGCCTGGCCTGAAGAAGACCTTCACAGGTCGAAACGTTGCCACATAGGCACACAAATTCATTTCTTTGGCCTATTACAATTTGATTTCTTTTTTCTTTAATAACTAAAAGGTTTTTTTCAAAACCAATTCATTTTTTTATTTTATTTCTTTAAAAAATTTAGGTTAAAAATTACATTTTAAGTTAAAGCTTTAAAAATTTACTTTAAAAATTTATTTTACACTTTGGTAGGAAAACCAATTAAAAAAAACACTCGCCTCCATCCAACTCACCATGGTTGGATGGACTTCTGACTGGACCCTGGTGCGCCATGGCGGACGCCGTGGACAATCCAAGGTCCAGGCCCCTTACCGAGGGATGGCCCGTGCACCGCCCGCCTCCAATTGGAGGAGGGGCCCAAACACTCATCCTAACCCTAACCCCTAACCCTAGCCCTATTGTATATACCCCCTGATCTAATCTGGCCCTAAACAATTTGAAATTTTGATCCTTAACTCTACTTCTTTCCTGGAAATTAAATCTTAAACCTTACCCAAGTACTGGATCTGAAGCCCAAGTAATCCTAATCCCAGCTGAAACCTAAAGCCTAACCCAAAGTCACATCTCCTTTCTAAATTTACTCCCCAAGTCGGGTTGAGTCCTCCCCAAGCAGGGTTGAGAGTGTAGTATTAAAGCCAAGTCGGCATTGTAGTAGCCCAAAATTCGGAAGAGAAAGAGGTCAGATGTAGGCCAAAAGGAAGGGTAAAGGGCAGAGGTCAAGAGAAGGGAAGAAAAGGATGATGAAAAAGGAAAAGTAAAAGGGGAAAGAGGAGAAGACTGGAAAGGAAGAAAGAAAGAAAAAAGGAAAAATGAGAGCCAAAAAGTCTGGCAGAATTGGAAAAAAGCAAACAGCTACAAAAAGATATTACAAGAAAGCCAAAGAAAGCCAAGGAGGCGGGATCAGAGGGGAGAGTATAAATAGGAGCCTCAAACCCAGTGCTCTTCAGTATGCCCTCGCCTGAGGAAGAAGAAACAACTTCGAAACGTCGCGACAAGGGCATACTCATTTAATTTTTTCAACTTTACGTTAGTTTGTTATTTTAGTTTGTTATTTTTGGGGGATTTTATTTCATGTTTTAATTCATGTTTTATTGATTTTCCTTAACAACTCAAATTAGAGAGAACTCAAAACAAAATTAAAAACCACACAGAAAACAAATTGGGATTGAAAACACTTTATTGGAAACAAGCCAAAGTAACGGAAAAATTGGGAACCTGCAAAAAAAGAATACCTACCTTTGCAAACCTGTAAAAAAAGAAATATTGGAAACAAGCCAAAGTAACGGAAAATTTGGGAACCTGCAAAAAAAGAATACCTACCTTGCAAACCTGTAAAAAAAGAAATACTTACCTTTCAAATTAAAAATCAATTATGGAGGTAGAGGGATGTGAGGCTGCGGACCATCGGGGTTGATGGCCCGTGCACGCCCTGTTCCTCCTTCGGGAGGGACAGGTTCTTTTCTTCAACCCTAACCAGCCAGTGCCTCGCTCCGGTTGGTCTTTGGGTCTCACTCCTAGTTAAAGCTCAATCTAGCATCTATGCCCTACCCCAGTCATTTTCCCTAACCCTAACCAATTTGTTTATCTCAAATTACCCACCCTAAATTTGGATTTTAGCCCTATTGTATATACCCCCTGATCTAATCTGGCCCTAAACAATTTGAAATTTTGATCCTTAACTCTACTTCTTTCCTGGAAATTAAATCTTAAACCTTACCCAAGTACTGGATCTGAAGCCCAAGTAATCCTAATCCCAGCTGAAACCTAAAGCCTAACCCAAAGTCACATCTCCTTTCTAAATTTACTCCCCAAGTCGGGTTGAGTCCTCCCCAAGCAGGGTTGAGAGTGTAGTATTAAAGCCAAGTCGGCATTGTAGTAGCCCAAAATTCGGAAGAGAAAGAGGTCAGATGTAGGCCAAAAGGAAGGGTAAAGGGCAGAGGTCAAGAGAAGGGAAGAAAAGGATGATGAAAAAGGAAAAGTAAAAGGGGAAAGAGGAGAAGACTGGAAAGGAAGAAAGAAAGAAAAAAGGAAAAATGAGAGCCAAAAAGTCTGGCAGAATTGGAAAAAAGCAAACAGCTACAAAAAGATATTACAAGAAAGCCAAAGAAAGCCAAGGAGGCGGGATCAGAGGGGAGAGTATAAATAGGAGCCTCAAACCCAGTGCTCTTCAGTATGCCCTCGCCTGAGGAAGAAGAAACAACTTCGAAACGTCGCGACAAGGGCATACTCATTTAATTTTTTCAACTTTACGTTAGTTTGTTATTTTAGTTTGTTATTTTTGGGGGATTTTATTTCATGTTTTAATTCATGTTTTATTGATTTTCCTTAACAACTCAAATTAGAGAGAACTCAAAACAAAATTAAAAACCACACAGAAAACAAATTGGGATTGAAAACACTTTATTGGAAACAAGCCAAAGTAACGGAAAAATTGGGAACCTGCAAAAAAAGAATACCTACCTTTGCAAACCTGTAAAAAAAGAAATATTGGAAACAAGCCAAAGTAACGGAAAATTTGGGAACCTGCAAAAAAAGAATACCTACCTTGCAAACCTGTAAAAAAAGAAATACTTACCTTTCAAATTAAAAATCAATTATGGAGGTAGAGGGATGTGAGGCTGCGGACCATCGGGGTTGATGGCCCGTGCACGCCCTGTTCCTCCTTCGGGAGGGACAGGTTCTTTTCTTCAACCCTAACCAGCCAGTGCCTCGCTCCGGTTGGTCTTTGGGTCTCACTCCTAGTTAAAGCTCAATCTAGCATCTATGCCCTACCCCAGTCATTTTCCCTAACCCTAACCAATTTGTTTATCTCAAATTACCCACCCTAAATTTGGATTTTAGCCCTATTGTATATACCCCCTGATCTAATCTGGCCCTAAACAATTTGAAATTTTGATCCTTAACTCTACTTCTTTCCTGGAAATTAAATCTTAAACCTTACCCAAGTACTGGATCTGAAGCCCAAGTAATCCTAATCCCAGCTGAAACCTAAAGCCTAACCCAAAGTCACATCTCCTTTCTAAATTTACTCCCCAAGTCGGGTTGAGTCCTCCCCAAGCAGGGTTGAGAGTGTAGTATTAAAGCCAAGTCGGCATTGTAGTAGCCCAAAATTCGGAAGAGAAAGAGGTCAGATGTAGGCCAAAAGGAAGGGTAAAGGGCAGAGGTCAAGAGAAGGGAAGAAAAGGATGATGAAAAAGGAAAAGTAAAAGGGGAAAGAGGAGAAGACTGGAAAGGAAGAAAGAAAGAAAAAAGGAAAAATGAGAGCCAAAAAGTCTGGCAGAATTGGAAAAAAGCAAACAGCTACAAAAAGATATTACAAGAAAGCCAAAGAAAGCCAAGGAGGCGGGATCAGAGGGGAGAGTATAAATAGGAGCCTCAAACCCAGTGCTCTTCAGTATGCCCTCGCCTGAGGAAGAAGAAACAACTTCGAAACGTCGCGACAAGGGCATACTCATTTAATTTTTTCAACTTTACGTTAGTTTGTTATTTTAGTTTGTTATTTTTGGGGGATTTTATTTCATGTTTTAATTCATGTTTTATTGATTTTCCTTAACAACTCAAATTAGAGAGAACTCAAAACAAAATTAAAAACCACACAGAAAACAAATTGGGATTGAAAACACTTTATTGGAAACAAGCCAAAGTAACGGAAAAATTGGGAACCTGCAAAAAAAGAATACCTACCTTTGCAAACCTGTAAAAAAAGAAATATTGGAAACAAGCCAAAGTAACGGAAAATTTGGGAACCTGCAAAAAAAGAATACCTACCTTGCAAACCTGTAAAAAAAGAAATACTTACCTTTCAAATTAAAAATCAATTATGGAGGTAGAGGGATGTGAGGCTGCGGACCATCGGGGTTGATGGCCCGTGCACGCCCTGTTCCTCCTTCGGGAGGGACAGGTTCTTTTCTTCAACCCCACCCCAGTCGAGTGAGCGTGCACCAGGGGACCCAGACTTCTGCCTGGGACCCCTTTCTTTCCCCAAACCCTTACCAGCCAGGTCCCGGTGGAGTGGGCGATGCCCCTACCCACATCTCCTTCCCTAACCCTAACCTATCCCCCCCTCCCTGTCCCAACCCCAGAAAAAACAGAAAAAAAGCCTAAAAAAATGGAAAAACAAAAACCAGAAAAAGAAGCCTAAATAGAGTGGTTACTAAGGATGGGGGTGCCAGAAAAACAAGATGATAGACAGAGTGGACTAAGGAATAGGGGGTGCCATAAAGAAAAAGGATAGAAAGAAAGCTCCCCAAGTAGGGTTGAGAAGAGAAAAAGAGAGAGAGTAAGAAAGCTCCCCAAGTAGGGTTGAGAGGAAAAGAGAAAAGTCACGTAAAAACAGAAAAAGTGACAGAGAGAAAAATAGAAAAAACTAAGTACAGAAAAAATTAAAAAGCCAAGAAAAAACCTAAGTAAGAAGAAACAGAAATAAAGTAAGACAAAAAAGTCAGAAAGAAAAGCTAAGAAGAGAAAAAGTATAAATAGAGGACAAACCAGTCCCTACCCTCATTGAGCCCAGCCTGATGAAGGCGAAGTAACGCCGAAACGTCGCGACGGGCTCAATAGAACAAGCTAATGGCCACTACTACCCAATGATGGGCAATTTTTTGATCGGGGGGCATCAGTGCCCACCCCAGTCGAGTGAGCGTGCACCAGGGGACCCAGACTTCTGCCTGGGACCCCTTTCTTTCCCCGAACACTTTTCCTCTCCCTAACCCTATTTAACCCCTATGCCAATTCGGCCCTAATTAAACTATCCCCACCCCAGGATCCTATCCTAACCCTAACCAGCCACAATCCTGGCCCTAATCCTAGCCCCATCCATGGTGCAGCCCTAACCTTAACCTCAATGGACAGAACCCAAAGTAAAATTAAGGCCAAGACACAAAGAAATAAACACAAATGACGGCCAGGTAGGAAATTAGGAAAGGAGGGTATGTAAACCAACGGAAAGGAAGCAGGAATTAGGAGCAAAAGGAAACAGAAGGCAAAGCAAGGGTAGGAAAGGAGAAAGGAAAGGAAAAGGATAGGGTTAAGCCAAAGAAAGTAGAGTAAAAAAACTAAAAAGAAAACCCAAAAAGGAAAAACACAAAGCACCGTAGGGAGGAGTCAAAAAAGCCTATAAAAGGAGGGGCAGAGAGGAGTCTCCTTTATTTGAATTTGGCCACCGATGCATGAGCATAGCCTGAAGAAGGCACAATCCAGCCGAAAGCTAGCGCAAGCCATGCATCACTAATAAAAATGTTTTGTTTGTTATTTTAGTTTGTTATTTTAGTTTGTTATTTTTGGGGGAGGTTTATTTAAATTTTATTCATTTTCATGTTTACTTATGGCCTAAAAAACTAATTTGAAACCTAAAATTTGGAACTCATGAAAAACAACACGGAGACTGAAATTCATTGGAAAAATATAAATTTTATTAAAAGCACAATTAAAAACCAGTTGATTGAAAACTAAAAGCATAGTAAAAAATTTAAAAACCTGTAAGAAAAGCATATTAATGCAATTGGATTAAAAACAACAATAATAAAAATACGGTACTTACCTGGAAGCCTAAATAAGGAAGGTACTTACCTGATTCGGAACCGGAGAGTAACGGACACGGAAGACGGAGTGGCAGACGTAGTGGGTCTTGGGAAGGGACAGTAAAGTATGGCCCGTGCACTGCTCCCGCCCTCCTCGTGCAGGGGGGAGCTTCATTTTCCCTAACCCTAACCCCTAACCCTAACCCCTAACCCTAACCCTCTGTCTATCCATCTCTTGGGGGCCGAGGGGAGGAATGAGTGACAGCCCGATCCGGCGGGGAGGGAACTCTGCCGGACCGGTGGACCCCTCCTGGCTCTTCCTTCTCCTCTCTCTCTCTCTCTCTCTCTCTCTCTCTCTCTCTATCTCTCTCTCCCTCCCTCTCTCCCGCTTCCTCACCTCTCAAGAGAAGGAATAGTAATAATAATAATAATAATAATGATATAATAGTACTAATAATACTAATATTAAATAATAGTAGACAATACTAATAGTAAATAATACTAATAGTACATAATAATACTAATAATAGTAAATAATAATAATAATAGTGCTAATAATACTAATAGTAGATTATAATAATAATAATAATAATAGTACCTATAATACTAATAGTAAATAATAATAATATCAATAATGGATAATAGTTAATAATATAGAAATAAAATAGAATAATATAGGAAATAAAATAAAATAAAATACAATAAATTAATATAGGATTAAATAGGCTCTTCCTTCTCTTTTCTTTCTCTCTCTCTCTCTCTCTCTTTTTCTCTCTCTCTCTCTCTCTTTCTCACCTCTTTTTTTAAATCAGTGGGAACAAAATGGCTGCCAGTGCTCATCAGGATCCAAAATGGTGGTCCAGCTGGACATGGACTGGTTGCCCCTGGTGACAAGAAGATGGAAGACCCAAGATGGTGGAGGAACTCATCCAGATCCAATATGGCGGTTCGTTGTAAACAAATACAGTCGCCCTTGGTTACAAAATGGTGGAGGGCTAATGCTAATGCTAAGCTAATGCTAACAATTATATGACAGTGACACATGATAGAGGACAATATGTACATGTGACTAGTCAACTTTATATTGAATTTCGTTGATGCTAATATGGAAGCTAACATTGCACTATGGCTAAAGCTAATGATCCAAGATGGCGATTATAAACAAAATGGTTACCGTGGAGAGAAGATGGCGGATTTCAAAATGGCAGTTCAAGGACACAAAAGTGGTTGCCCTGGATACTGACCAAGTGCATGATGGGAACCAGGAAGTCAGACCAGGCAGAGCACATGGAGCTCAGGGAGCAGATGGCAGACAGGTCAGGCAGGGAGGAAGCCTCATTTGAAGAACAAGGTACAAGTAAGTGGGAATACATGATAACAAATATAGGAAACGTATGAAGGAGAAGCATCTATGTGATGATATTAATACTTTAACTTTGTAGAAGCTAAAAGCGAATAATTGTGAGCTAATGAGTAAAATTTTCAAAGTCACGTACATACGTTAGATTTCCATGAGCCCAAATAGGGCCTCGTTAGCTCTTTAAAATGCGGCTCAACAAGACAGTATGTCATTAAATGTGAACAACAATTAACGGTACAACAGGAATACTTGATTTTGGATGGTTTTATTGAAATGAAGATAAAACGACTATCGTTAGGATTTTACAAAATCACAGCACCTCGTTGGATTTGGACTGAACTTGACAGGGCCCAATTGGCCCCTTGGAAACTTTAAAAATTAAAGCCCAGATAGGCATTAATTAATTACTGTTATTTTATTTAGTTGAATTGTGAACTAATGAGTCAAATTTTCAAAGTCACGTATATACGTTAGACTTTCATGAGCCCAAATAGGGCCTCATTAACTCTTTGAAATGTGACTCAACAAGACAGTATGTCATTAAATGTGAACAACAATTAACGGTACAACATTGACCCCTTGGAAACTTTAAAAATTAAAGCCCAGAAAGGCATTAATTAATTACTGTTATTTTATTTAGTTGATGACACACCCCAAGGCTTGATCAACCTGGGCGGGGCCTTCCTTGGAAGAGGGTGTCTAGTGATAAATGGCCGAAACACCCAATGATTCCAAGGTCCACTACTGATGATGTGTCCTTAAATATTACCTTAAAAAATTAAAATACACAATAATGTCAAATTAAGGAGACAATAAAAAGATAATACAATAAAATAAATAAAAAGAAAACGTAACAATAAATAATAAAGGATTGAAAAGAACATGGATTCAGACTAAGAAAAGTATTTAAACAATAAGGTTAAGTGTGTAAATGAAGGGCATCATATACATGGGGAGTGGCCAAAAGTGCTGTCTCAGGGCCTCCTGGGGGCAAGCTGGTCACTTCTCAAGGACAGAAGGAGGAGGACTGAGACGGGGAAGGGAAATGGGGACTGAGCATGACGTGCGGTGGCCCGTGCCTTTCCAGTGGCCCTCCATCCAACCACCCAGTCGTCGGACGAAGTGGGGAGGGATCATTGCGTTTTCTCTCACAAACCCTAACCAGCCGGTGCCTTCGGAATACAGGTCCCTCTAGAGTCCAGTGATCCTCGTCCGGACCCCCTCCAAGTACCTACTTGTGCCCTTATACAATCAACGATTGTTCGTGAAGTGATAAGTATACTTTTTGGTTAAAATTGGAAGGCTGATCACAGTGCCAACACCGGAGATGGACATCCTTACCCAGGACTCCAACCCCTTAACCTAACCGTGGGGGACCCTAGCCAAGAAATCCAATCCTAACCCTAACCGTGGGATGTCCTGACCAGGGATTTTAACCCTAAACCTAACCAAGGATGGACTTAATTTAGATGAATTTGTTCTGTTTCATCACTCTTCTCTCCCCTCTGTCTATCCATCTCTTGGGGTCCGAGGGGAGGAATGAGTGACAGCCCGATCCGGCGGGGAGGGAACTCTGCCGGACCGGTGGACCCCTCCTGGCTCTTCCTTCTCCTCTCTCTCTCTCTCTCTCTCTCTCTCTCTCTCTCTCTCTATCTCTCTCTCCCTCCCTCTCTCCCGCTTCCTCACCTCTCAAGAGAAGGAATAGTAATAATAATAATAATAATAATGATATAATAGTACTAATAATACTAATATTAAATAATAGTAGACAATACTAATAGTAAATAATACTAATAGTACATAATAATACTAATAATAGTAAATAATAATAATAATAGTGCTAATAATACTAATAGTAGATTATAATAATAATAATAATAATAGTACCTATAATACTAATAGTAAATAATAATAATATCAATAATGGATAATAGTTAATAATATAGAAATAAAATAGAATAATATAGGAAATAAAATAAAATAAAATACAATAAATTAATATAGGATTAAATAGGCTCTTCCTTCTCTTTTCTTTCTCTCTCTCTCTCTCTCTCTTTCTCTCTCTCTCTCTCTCTTTCTCACCTCTTTTTTTAAATCAGTGGGAACAAAATGGCTGCCAGTGCTCATCAGGATCCAAAATGGTGGTCCAGCTGGACATGGACTGGTTGCCCCTGGTGACAAGAAGATGGAAGACCCAAGATGGTGGAGGAACTCATCCAGATCCAATATGGCGGTTCGTTGTAAACAAATACAGTCGCCCTTGGTTACAAAATGGTGGAGGGCTAATGCTAATGCTAAGCTAATGCTAACAATTATATGACAGTGACACATGATAGAGGACAATATGTACATGTGACTAGTCAACTTTATATTGAATTTCGTTGATGCTAATATGGAAGCTAACATTGCACTATGGCTAAAGCTAATGATCCAAGATGGCGATTATAAACAAAATGGTTACCGTGGAGAGAAGATGGCGGATTTCAAAATGGCAGTTCAAGGACACAAAAGTGGTTGCCCTGGATACTGACCAAGTGCATGATGGGAACCAGGAAGTCAGACCAGGCAGAGCACATGGAGCTCAGGGAGCAGATGGCAGACAGGTCAGGCAGGGAGGAAGCCTCATTTGAAGAACAAGGTACAAGTAAGTGGGAATACATGATAACAAATATAGGAAACGTATGAAGGAGAAGCATCTATGTGATGATATTAATACTTTAACTTTGTAGAAGCTAAAAGCGAATAATTGTGAGCTAATGAGTAAAATTTTCAAAGTCACGTACATACGTTAGATTTCCATGAGCCCAAATAGGGCCTCGTTAGCTCTTTAAAATGCGGCTCAACAAGACAGTATGTCATTAAATGTGAACAACAATTAACGGTACAACAGGAATACTTGATTTTGGATGGTTTTATTGAAATGAAGATAAAACGACTATCGTTAGGATTTTACAAAATCACAGCACCTCGTTGGATTTGGACTGAACTTGACAGGGCCCAATTGGCCCCTTGGAAACTTTAAAAATTAAAGCCCAGATAGGCATTAATTAATTACTGTTATTTTATTTAGTTGAATTGTGAACTAATGAGTCAAATTTTCAAAGTCACGTATATACGTTAGACTTTCATGAGCCCAAATAGGGCCTCATTAACTCTTTGAAATGTGACTCAACAAGACAGTATGTCATTAAATGTGAACAACAATTAACGGTACAACATTGACCCCTTGGAAACTTTAAAAATTAAAGCCCAGAAAGGCATTAATTAATTACTGTTATTTTATTTAGTTGATGACACACCCCAAGGCTTGATCAACCTGGGCGGGGCCTTCCTTGGAAGAGGGTGTCTAGTGATAAATGGCCGAAACACCCAATGATTCCAAGGTCCACTACTGATGATGTGTCCTTAAATATTACCTTAAAAAATTAAAATACACAATAATGTCAAATTAAGGAGACAATAAAAAGATAATACAATAAAATAAATAAAAAGAAAACGTAACAATAAATAATAAAGGATTGAAAAGAACATGGATTCAGACTAAGAAAAGTATTTAAACAATAAGGTTAAGTGTGTAAATGAAGGGCATCATATACATGGGGAGTGGCCAAAAGTGCTGTCTCAGGGCCTCCTGGGGGCAAGCTGGTCACTTCTCAAGGACAGAAGGAGGAGGACTGAGACGGGGAAGGGAAATGGGGACTGAGCATGATGTGCGGTGGCCCGTGCCTTTCCAGTGGCCCTCCATCCAACCACCCAGTCGTCGGACGAAGTGGGGAGGGATCATTGCGTTTTCTCTCACAAACCCTAACCCCTAAGCTCCCCAAGTAGGGTTGAGAGGAAAAGAGAAAAGTCACGTAAAAACAGAAAAAGTGACAGAGAGAAAAATAGAAAAAACTAAGTACAGAAAAAATTAAAAAGCCAAGAAAAAACCTAAGTAAAGAAGAAACAGAAAAAAGTAAGACAAAAAAGTCAGAAAGAAAAGCTAAGAAGAGAAAAGTATAAATAGAGGACAAACCAGTCCCTACCCTCATTGAGCCCAGCCTGATGAAGGCGAAGTAACGCCGAAACGTCGCGACGGGCTCAATAGAACAACTAATGGCCACTACTACCCAATGATGGGCAATTTTTTGATCCGGGGGCATCAGTGCCTACCCCAGTCGAGTGAGCGTGCATCAGGGGACCCAGACTTCTGCCTGGGACCCCTTTCTTTCCCCAAACCCTTACCAGCCAGGTCCCGGTGGGGTGGGTGATGCCCCTACCCACATCTCCTACCCTAACCTTAACCTATCCCCCCCCTCCCTGTCCCAAACCCCAGAAAAAACAGAAAAAAAGCCTAAAAAAATGGAAAAACAAAAAACAGAAAAAGAAGCCTAAATAGAGTGGTTACTAAGGATGGGGGTGCCAGAAAAACAAGATGATAGACAGAGTGGACTAAGGAATAGGGGGTGCCATAAAGAAAAAGGATAGAAAGAAAGCTCCCCAAGTAGGGTTGAGAAGAGAAAAAAAGAGAGAGAGTAAGAAAGCTCCCCAAGTAGGGTTGAGAGGAAAAGAGAAAAGTCACGTAAAAACAGAAAAAGTGACAGAGAGAAAAATAGAAAAAACTAAGTACAGAAAAAATTAAAAAGCCAAGAAAAAACCTAAGTAAAGAAGAAACAGAAAAAAGTAAGACAAAAAAGTCAGAAAGAAAAGCTAAGAAGAGAAAAGTATAAATAGAGGACAAACCAGTCCCTACCCTCATTGAGCCCAGCCTGATGAAGGCGAAGTAACGCCGAAACGTCGCGACGGGCTCAATAGAACAACTAATGGCCACTACTACCCAATGATGGGCAATTTTTTGATCCGGGGGCATCAGTGCCTACCCCAGTCGAGTGAGCGTGCATCAGGGGACCCAGACTTCTGCCTGGGACCCCTTTCTTTCCCCAAACCCTAACCCTATTCCTACTCCTATTCCTAACCCTAGTCCCATCCCCTTCCCCTTTCCCCCATCCCCCACTATTTTGTTAAATACTTGGTAGGACATATGTACATAAATATGTAAGAAACTAAAAAATAAAAAACAAAAAATAAATAAATAAATAAATAAATACTTTTCATGAATGTGTAAATGTTGAGTTTAAAAACTTTTGTGTAAATAGTTATTTTATTTTATGTATATACACACCATTTAGTTCATGTTAGTTCATATGGTGTTGTTTTAATTCATTGAAAGGGTTAAAAAACGTTTAAATTCATTTTTACTGTGGGGTTTTCTTTTTCTTTTTCTTTTTGTTGAAATTTCAGAAGCCGTTGGGGCGGAGCCAGAGCCTATTTAAGGGGTGAGCCTGCAGGCCAGGCTCATTTTTTTGCTGCCCTTCGACGACGACAGTCGCTTTTTCTGCAGCGGGCTTATTTTAGTTTTGAGTGTGCCCAGGCCTGAAGAAGACCACAATTGGTCGAAACGTCGCCACAGTGGCACACGATTGATTTTTTTTGGTCCCTTTTCAGGGCATTTTTAGTTTTTTGAACCCTTTTCAGGGCATTTTTAGTTTTTAAGAGTTTTATTCTCCTTTTTGGTTTTTTGTTTTCTCCTTTTCTAAAAAATAAAAAACTAAAAAAAAGTAAAAAACGCAAAAACCAACAAAAAAATATTGAAAAAATTAATTTAGCCCTCCATCATGTCTGATGAGGGGTGGCAGCAGGTCCGCTATGGGAGGAGGGGTCGCTCCCGTATGCGGCCCGACACTTATCGACCCCAATCTCGAGACCAGGACTGGTTTGTTTGGAACCGGGGGGGGAGGGGCCCAGGAGGGAAGGACCGTGCATTCTTCGGTCCCCCCCAGGGGGGACGGAGCCATAATCAATGTCCTAACCCTAACCCCTAACCCGTTAAAGACACAAAGAAAGATAAGACAAACAAAGGAGGAATAAGTGACACAAACAGAAAAAATGGAAAGGATATAAAGGAAGGGGGTGCCATTAAAGAGAATATAAAGAACACAGGACGGGATGTCTATAATGCAGGGGGTGCCATGTAAACAAAAAGAAGAAAACATAGAGAAAAAAACAAGTAAACAAAAGGGTTGAGGTTGAAAGACAAAACGTAAAGAAAGACAGACAAAGGGAGAATCACGTAAAAGCTGAGAAACAGAAAAAGCTTAGAAAAAGAAATCTCAAAAGAAACAAAAGGGGCGGAGACAGCCCAGTATAAAAGGCCCTGAGTGGCAACATAAAGAATCAGAAAGACGTTGGGCCAGCCTGAAGAAGGCTGCACCCAGCCGAAACGTCGCGATGGCCCAACGGCAGTGCACTACACCCGCTAAGGGTAATTTTTTGAACAGGGGGCACCGTTCCCAGTCCCATTTGATGGACCGTGCATTCAGGTTCCGGCAATAGCCGGGCCTGGTCTTTACCCAACAACAAACAACCATCAACATCACTCTATTCAAAAAGGCTTATAATATGGTACAATATTAAAAACATTTTATTTACACCAAAAAATATTTTACACAAAACAAATACAGTTAAAAGTGTTACATATTAAAAACAATAGATTTTACGATGTTTAAATTGAAATATGCAGGGAATCTTAAAAAGAGTTTACACAGATAGGGTTAATACAAGTTTGAAAAGAGGGAAGGGTATAAAGGGATATAGAGTCAGCCGGGAACTTATTTCGAGTTGGAACTCTGAGGAGTGAACATCAGCAGCCTTGTGCAATTAAGCCACATTCTTTTTCCTTCTTTCAAGAATATAGGCTATCCTGCCCAGTGTCAATGTACAAAGAAGAGTGTGGAATGATAATCAGTTTTTTATTAATGATTGTTAAATATTTTTAAAGTGGATTAAAAAAACAGATTTCTGAACAATGCATAACAGAAATAATTCATATTGCTAATCATCATACAAGGCTCTTATGTTTAAAGTTAGTTACAAAAAGTTCAATAAGAGCAGATTCTGTCAAATGATTATGTATAATTACTCAGAGATCCTTTCTGTCAGGTATCCTTCTCTTTAACGATGGAATCACTGTGGTTCTCATTAGCGCTGAGTCCCGTCTTAGCACGAGCTGGCGGAGTGAACAATGGAACTCCTCCATGAGGGCGATTTGTGTTTTGGCCAGCTCCACTGAATGGCTGATACTGTGAACTGAGTTCATACTGTTCACATAAAAACTGTTTCCTGTTATCTCTTCTCCTTGTACAGCACAAGTAAATGATCTCCATTATATTCAGGAGTACTGAAATGCCTGAAACTGCAAGCATAAAAAAGATAAAGATCGTTTTCTCTGTGGGACGGGAGACCATACACTGGGCACCAGCCATTTCGGCGCAAGGAGACATTTTACAGTGGAACTTTAAGTGAATGAATGGAGAACCAAAGATAAAAAACTGGCTCACACTAAATCCAACTTCCAGGAAGATCTTTAAAAAGAGCTGTGTCACATACGTGCAAAAGAGTGTCCCTTTTAACTTCACCTTTCCACGATCATCCGTATATTTACGTTTCTTTAATTTAATTCCATCAACACCATCCTGCAGCTGTTCCATCATTTTTTTCTCTTTATGAATTATGTGTACAGCATATCCCAGAAAGACAAGGGTAGGAGTTGACACAAAGGTGATCTGCAGGACCCAGTAATGTACAAAGGATATTGGAAACTTCCAGTTGTAGCAAGCATGTTCACATCCTGGTTCCTGAGTGTCACAGTAGAACTCTGACACTTCATCTGCCCAAACATTGTCTGCAGCAGCACCTAGGACAAAGATCCGGAACAGGAAGAGGACGCTCATCCAGATCTTGCCCACTATAGTTGAATGAGATTGGACCTTGTGTAGCAGTGTCAGCAGGTAAGACCAGTCTCCCATGGCTGAAAACTAATTTGATATATGGAGGAAAAACACAGTTAGTACACTTAAATCACTATCCCACCCACCAGTCTGAGCCATGGTCTGACTATCCCTCATCACACTCAGACACACTCTACTCAGACCAATTTGCAATATGTTCTTCTACTTTGTTTCTCTTTTTCTCTGTGTGTGTGTGTGTGTGTGTGTGTGTGTGTGTGTGTGTGTGTGTGTGTGTATGTGTATATATATATACATACACACATACATACATATGCACAACTCTGTTGCCTGTGAAGCTCGCACACAAGAATTTCACTCAAATGTGCTGTACCAATGTGCCTGCACATGTGATGTGACAATAAAAGTGATTTGAGATATATATATATATATATATATATATATATATATATATATATATATATATGTGTGTGTGTGTGTGTGTGTGTGTGTGTGTGTGTGTGTATATATAGTGAGATGGAAATTTAAATGACTCAATAATAATAATGGTATGCTGTGGTCATTTTAAGCAAATGTTTCTTTTTTAGACAAACAATACCTAATAAAGTTTCATTCAAAAAGAATCTGAATCAACTTACAAATGCTTACACAATGTCTAACTCAGCATGCTCAGCATGCACCTGACTCTGAGAATCAGGTGCATCTTCACACAGCAGCCACTCTGGGTCTAAATGACAACACCTTAGACTTCAAAACCATGAGCTATGACTATAAACTATGACTCACAAAACTGAACAAAAACTTACAAACAGTGGTGCTGGAGAACCGGAACATGACAAACACACAGCATGGAGGAGGTAAGAGGATGAACAGACGTTAACGACGCGACACCGAGTAGGGGAAGACACAGACACTAAATACAAGAGGTGAACGGAGCGAAGAGGAAACAGCTGGGAGACACGGCTGACGCTGATTACACTGATGATACAGGGAGAGCACAAAGCTGAACGCACTGACATGGGACACAGACCTACAAAATAAAACAGGAAGCACACGACAGACAGAGACACAGACGTAGACTCATAAGCAGGCATACCGAATATAACACATAGAACTCAAACAATAATAATCATCATCATCAACAAAACACCAGAGAAACAAAACGTTCATTCAGAAATAGACCAGAACTCAGAATGCTGGGTCAATACTGACCCAGAACCGTGACAACAGATTTTCTTACAAACACACAACCACACAAAAACAGCTGTTTAAAAAGACATTTTGGTCTAAAAAAATTTTTTTTTCCTTAAAATGGCAACAGCACAGCATTATGAATTATTGTTCCATCGTTTTAATTTCAGTCTTAACACCTATAGTCATCACCCGATGCTATTGGCATATTATTAGTGATCATATTTTGTGGTCATATGATAATTGATTATTAACAAGTTATGAAATATATTTTTGTGATGTTCAGAAAAATTATGATCATCATAAACTTTTATTAGAGTGATCCCTCATTTTTATCGCGGGACTTATGTTCCAAAAATGACCCGCAATGAAATCCACAAAGTAGCCAGCTTTTGTTTTTACAATTATTATATATGTTTTAAGGCTGCAAAACCCCTCACTACACACTTTATACACTTTTTTCAAACACGCATGAACATTTTAACACTTTTCTCTTTTATTTTATACACTGTCAAAGTTCAAACCTTCATACAACAATATGTCTAGTATTATAGAATGAAATCAAATATCAAACCCTGTTTTCAGGATCTGAACATGGGAGTAGAGTTTCATCGACATTGATGTGTTTCTTGGAGAGAAAACCTACAAACATACAGTACAGAACTTCAGAGTCACACTGCTAGCGATCGAAGATTTATGTAAATTTGACAAGCTTAGTGCTTAGCTTGGTGTACAGCCGATCAGGACGCAGCACACAATGTGCTGTACAAAAAAAAGCATGCAAAATTGCACACAAAAAGAATCCACGAAACAGCTAGGCGGGCGAACCGCGATATAGCGAGAGACCACTGTATTTCCTTTGTGATTTCCTTGTCATAAGTCACTCGTTTTAACATAAAGTTTTTGACATTATAAAGTGTTGACGTTATTCCTGCTGTCTTACTATATTTTTACTAAATTTTACTTTACTTTGTTTACTATGTCTCCTTAGTTATTAGACTTTTCTTCTCCTCTGTGTAATTTGTCTTGTCAGACTTGAGACATAATCACAGGGGTGAAGACACGAGGGGAATCTCAGAAAAAACAAACTATAACGGCAACCCAAGCATAATAGAAATGAACTTAGATAACCTGAAGAACTTAAAAATAAACCATAAACGTCAAAATACATTAAAATTCAAAACGGTGGATCAAATGACCCAGGATCATGACATCATGGTCATGCTCTTGTTTGCTTACCTCATGTCATAGTTTTGCATGATCCTGTTCAGGCCATGTTCATGTTCATGTCATAGTTTACATGTTTAGCTTTAGTTGATCCCAGTTTAGGTTTCAGTTCAGTCTTTTGCCTCAGTTTGCCTTGCCTTGTTTTTCTGCTTGGATATCAGCCTTAAATAAAGAGCTCGCCTTTTGTTATACTTCGTTTTCTCTCCCAAGTCTGCTTTTGGGGCTGCTCCTCATGAACCCCCCATCCCACCCATAACAAGCACTATATATCTGAATTTCCCAGAGGAACCCACCCGAGGGATTAATAAAGTTTTATCTTATCTTATATCCTCCTGTTAGACTGTGATATGGCTGTTTGAAAGAAAATAGTGAACCTTTTTCAAATTGCACATTACTTGTCCTGTTATTATGTGATTAAATGATGGACAACTTTCATGCAATTTATCAAACTATTGACCACATCACTCCTGTAAAAATCTATTAATAAATGCAATCCACAATTTACAAACCAATTTTATAGTCTATAAAAAAATCTACTGCTGTAACACTGAAAAACAAATCAGCCAGACAATCCTACATCTCCCAACTGGTAAACAATAACCAGTCTAATTCTGCTTTTATTTTATTCACTGATAATCGATTAATCCCTGATAAACTATTAATACTACTACTGCTTTTAATACTACTGATAATAATCTGAAGATCTAAAAGAAGTTTAACATCTTCCTAAAGTCAGACATTTTCCCTGCCTCCTTTATATGTGAGGTAACCACACCACTTCAAGAAAAACCACATAGAATCACTAGTGAGCAAAGATTGATCACTAGTGATTCTACGTGGTTTCTAGTGGTTCTATGTGGTGATTGGCTCACATCGTATCCAAAGGGTGGAAGTGTTTATTTTTCAGTCATCAGTTTTAGATTTGAAAAAATAAAACTTTATTCAGGGGTTCCTCAAGGGTCTGTCCTTGGTCCATTACTGTTTAACATTTACATGCTCCGACTTGGTGCTGTCATAAAGAATAACTCTATATTCCACCATTCTTATGAATATGACGGATAGTTGTTTGTCCTCACTTTTCTCTGATGATCTAAAATCTCTTCACAAACTAATAAGCTTGAGATCTTTGAACTGCTACCAGAATCAGAAAAAAGTATGCTTCCAAGTTGTTTTCGGGCGATCGTGGCTCAAGAGTTGGCAGTTCGTCTTGTAATCAGAAAGTTGCCGGTTCGAGCCCCGGCTCCAACAGTCTCGGTTGTTGTGTCCTTGGGCAAGACACTTCACCCGTTGCCTACTGGTGGTGGTCAAGAGGGCCCGGTGGTGCCAGTGTCCGGCAGCTTCGCCTCTGTCAGTGCGCCCCAGGGTGTCTGTGGCTACAATGTAGCTGACATCACCAGTGTGTGAATGTGTGTGTGAATGGGTGGATGACTGAATGTAGTGTAAAACGCTTTGGGGTCCTTAGGGACTAAGTGAAGTGCTATACAAATACAGGCCATTTACCATTCAGGGATTGTGGACATTCAAAAACCTTTTTATTTACGTTTTTTTGTTCTGTTCTGTTTTTGTTTCATTCTGATGTTTTTCACTGCCTTACGGGATTGTAAACTTACTTTTTGTGTTTCTTTATTTTCTGTGCTAACGACATACAGTTTTGATGTAATATAGTACTATATAAATATAATTGTCATTAAAAAAAATCTAATCAAAGCATAAAGTCTGCTACTGTTGAATGGGGAAAATAAGTTGCACATATAATCTGGTAAACACAGACACGAGAAATGTAATGGAACAAAATTGGGAGCAAGTGCAGTGTACTGTGTCAGTAATTATACTGTATTTTTTGCTGTATTGTAAATATAAAGAAAAAAACATTGAAATTAATGAATTCTTTATCTAATATTTTATTAATATCTGTTACTATCTAATGTGACTTGTTAATTTTATGTTTAAAAAAAAGAGAAAAGAAATATATGAATATAATGCAAGCACTAGTCCAAACAAACGTTTTGGTTACCGCTTCTCATCCAAGCATTAAAGGCTACTGTAGAGACCCTGTACTTTTTCAATTGAAATTATATGAGAAATGGATGTATTTCTTTAAATTACTCACGCTATTTCAATAAACTTTACTTCATAAGAAGAGACTTTAAATTATTGTAGAAAGAAACCCAAGAAGTGGTGCATTAGAAAACATTTGGTTACAGTTAGAAAAAGAAAACTCAGAATAAGACTCAGAGTGGGTCCGGTAGGTATTATGACTTGTTTGGATGATACAGAATTGAGACAGAAAAGAATCTTTTACTTTAATTTTTGATTAAGTTTAAAGTTTAACAGGTCCATTACCCAAAACTACAGCTTTGAAAACAGTGCATTAAATAGGGATGTAGCAAGTCTCTGAATAGATCTGTGTCATCAAAAATGTGCAAAGATGTTAAACAGGAACTGAGACCTATTTGTCTTAAAGAAACTGAAAAGTTTAATTCAACATTATTTTACAGTAATGAACAGGTGTTTTAAGTCAAGGATGTGGGAACAAAAAATGTACTCACCTATAATTCAGATATTAAGAGATCTCTGCCATGAGCTCATCCAAGAACCAGAGTGGAGGCAGATGAAAATCAAACTTAACTGACCAGGAAGACACTACTTCCTGTCTGAGGCCTGTGGGTTTGGTCTGACTTAAGCAGACATGTACAAACTGCTGATCACAGCATCATGAATCTCATGACAAATTTCATCACCTCCCATTCAATCAGTTTCTATAAAGGAAGCGCTGATAATTATAAAACAACACCATTTTTCTATCAACTCACACTCTAAATCATAATTTCCCAATGTCCACATTGTAGATTTGGGGTATAGTTGGGTACTTGAAAAAGAAACATGCTGAGATATTTGTTGGCACAAAAGAGACTTCGAATCATGTGTCCTAAGTGAGATGTAATTGGGATGTCTCTCGGTTTGCATTAAATTATAAATTTTAAATCAGGTGCCCCATGTAAAATTATGATATTATTTTATGCCATGTTATACCCCTAATTAAAGATTGTGAATTATTATGTAGTTTTAGTTTGCATTATTCTCCTGAATTAGAAGAAGCTGATAACTATTGCATTAGTTAAACTGATTTGCATTACATTAAATTGCTGACTTGTTGTGAATGAATGATATTGTTTTATGATGCATTATATTGCTGAGTTATAAGAAATACTGTTCGCAGAAGGTTATTGTCTAATTTGTCTGAGTAGAAGAGAACAGAGTGTGCTGGAGTTTTCTGCCCCATTTCAGCAGGAGCAGATAAACAGGGAGCCAAGGTCGTAGCTTAGGCGCTGTGTGAGAGAGAGCATGTGAATGTTTAGGCTTTTTATGATAAGGTGGAGGCACCAGAGGTTATAAAAGTTTGAGCAATGCTCCACCATTTTGAGATTTTGAGGCTGTCTGCATCAGTGTCCATCTCCCACGTGTGTGATCATTAAATCATCGTTTGACTCAACCCGGCCGGACCAGTGTTGTTATTGTGGTTTTTTCTCTTGTCTCCATCCCCAATATTTTGAACCTTAACACCCACTAAAAACTTTCAAAGTCACTTACACTGTGAGTGTTAATATGTTTATGGTGTAGTAAAGTACAGTATGTCCCTATTAAATTAGCACCAACTAGCTCACTAACCCCACTAGTAGGAAAATGCTGAAATTCTTGCTTCCAATTCAACACATGTCTCATTTTGCTAGTGAGTGTGGGTGGGCGCTTCTTACCAGGGAGTAATCTGATGATTCATCACCCTGAAGTCTGAAAAAATGTTTCAAGGAAGTGAAGCAATCTAACTCACCATAGAAGAAGTGACCCAAGGAGACAAATGATCCACTACCAAGAGAGGAGAAGGTATTAAAGCCAGACAACTCTATTTTCCACCACTGCGACCCACACTGAAAAAAATGCAATAGGGTGGTTGTTGAATTTGCATAGAATTACTTCATATATCCACCATGACTAATTTAAATTTCACATCTAAACATATTTTTCTTTTAATTTTCACATATTCTTTAAGAATATTCATTCTTTTAGAACAAATCATGTTGAAAAGAAACAAGTTAGTCGTGTTTTATCCTCAAGCTCCGCCCCCTGGAAAGGAAAAATCGGCTGCACTGTCCGCCATTTTTGTCTCTCGCTTTGGAAAATCTACTACCATCTGGAGTTTTACACTTGAAGGTAAATACGATTTTAAAGCTAACACACCAGTGAGAAAGAGTGTAGACCCTTTATATACAGTGGGGCAAAAAAGTATTTAGTCAGCCACCGATTGTCCAAGTTCCCCCACCTAAAATGATGACAGAGGTCAGTAATTTGCACCAGAGGTACACTTCAACTGTGAGAGACAGAATGTGAAAAAAAAATCCATGAATCCACATGGTAGGATTTGTAAAGAATTTATTCGTACATTAGGGTGGAAAATAAGTATTTGGTCACCTCAAACAAGGAAAATCTCTGGCTCTCACAGACCTGTAACGTCTTCTGTAAGAAGCTTTTCTGTCCCCCACTCGTTACCTGTATGAATGGCACCTGTTTGAACTCATCATCTGTATAAAAGACACCTGTCCACAGCCTCAAACAGTCAGACTCCAAACGCCGCCATGGCAAGACCAAAGAGCTTTCGAAGGACACCAGGAAAAGTATTGTAGACCTGCACCAGACTGGGAAGAGTGAATCTACAATAGGCAAGCAGCTTGGTGTGAAAAAATCAACTGTGGGAGCAATCATCAGAAAATGGAAGACATACAAGACCACTGATAATCTCCCTCGATCTGGGGCTCCACGCAAGATCTCATCCCGTGGGGTCAAAATGATCATGAGAACGGTGAGCAAAGATCCCAGAACCACACGGGGGGACCTGGTGAATGACCTGCAGAGAGCTGGGACCAAAGTAACAAAGGTCACCATCAGTAACACACTACAACGGCAGGGAATCAAATCCCGCAGTGCCAGACGTGTTCCGCTGCTGAAGCCAGTGCATGTCCAGGCCCGTCTGAAATTTGCCAGAGAGCACATGGATGATACTGCAGAGGATTGGGAGAATATCATGTGGTCAGATGAAGCCAAAGTAGAACTTTTTGGTATAAACTCAACTCGTTGTGTTTGGAGGAAGAAGAATACTGAGTTGCATCCCAAGAACACCATACCTACTGTGAAGCATGGGGGTGGAAACATCATGCTATGGGGCTGTTTTTCTGCCAAGGGGACAGGACGACTGATCCGTGTTAAGGACAGAATGAATGGGGCCATGTATCGTGAGATTTTGAGCCAAAACCTCCTTCCATCAGTGAGAACTTTGAAGATGAAACGAGGCTGGTTCTTCCAACATGACAATGATCCAAAACACACCGCCCGGGCAACAAAGGAGTGGCTCCGTAAGAAGCATTTGAAAGTCCTGGAGTGGCCTAGCCAGTCTCCAGACCTCAACCCCATAGAAAATCTGTGGCGGGAGTTGAAAGTCTGTGTTGCTCGGCGACAGCCCCAAAACATCACTGCTCTCGAGAAGATCTGCATGGAGGAATGGGCCAAAATACCAGCTACTGTGTGTGCAAACCTGGTAAAGACCTATAGTAAACCTTTGACCGCTGTTATTGCCAACAAAGGTTATGTTACAAAGTATTGAGTTGTATTTTTGTTATTGACCAAATACTTATTTTCCACCCTGATTTACGAATAAATTCTTTACAAATCCTACCATGTGGATTCATGGATTTTTCTTTCACATTCTGTCTCTCACAGTTGAAGTGTACCTCTGGTGCAAATTACTGACCTCTGTCATCATTTTAAGTGGGGGAACTTGCACAATCGGTGGCTGACTAAATACTTTTTTGCCCCACTGTATGTGGACTTTTACTGGGGTGTTGTTATTTTACAGGTATGTGGGCTGTTTATCGAAAACCATGAAAGGCCAATGTTAGGCTCCAGTTAGCTAATGGTAACCGAAATTATGCGATAAGCAAATTAGTAATTAACATATATAATGTGAGTTAATATTGTTTGTATATTCTTTCAGTCTAAATTAACAGACTATTACAAACTTGCATCGGTGTCTGTAGTAAGTGGTGGTACCTGCAGTGTCTTAACCATTAAACAAGCTAATGTAGGGCTGGGATATGACTAGTTTGTTGAAACATGTCTGCTGCCAATGTGACTGCTCACACATGGTAACATTACCAGCACATAGCCACAACCGCTATAAACATGCTGAAAGGTCAATCTAGCTTCTGTAGTCAGCAGCTGGAAGACTCAACACAGACCCAAGATTCAGTGTAACGGTTATCTAAATGTTGCGTGTCCTGTTTGTAAGCCCAGAAAAAGAAATTAAATAAAATGACGACCTTGAGCTTCAAGCTAATGTAAGCGTAATGCTATAGCATAAAGCGACTAATGCAATGATGAGGTTGTTAAATTAGTAAAAATACAGTAAATATATCCAACATGAATCATTTATATTTTTGGTCTAAACATAATTAAGTCTCACGCCTTTCACTTGTTTTAGAAGGATGTTCAGTCTTTTAAAACCAGTCATATCAAAATCACAGAAAATAGTTATGTTTTCTGTTGAAACTCCACCCCCCCCCCCACCCCCCCCACCCCCCCGGGTGTGTTCTGCGAGGGAAAATTCACTGTGGCGGTCCGCCATTTTTTGTCTTCGCTTCGTTTACGTTTGGTGCTCAGCTTTACTTTGTCGAGGTAAACTGAAAACTACATGTTTGAGAGGAAACTGTCATGTCTGAGTGTGGGCAGGCAGGGAGAGAGGACCCAAAATGCAGGACTCACTGAGGCGGAAGTAATTCAAAACACACAGCTTTATTGCTGGTAAGAAGCAGAACAGAAAAACACTAACTAAACTGGAAGAACGGAATGAGTAGGCAGGAAGGCTGGCTGGCAAACGGAGGAAGTGAGGGTAAACAGACGTTAACGATGCGACACCGAGTAGGGGAATACACAGACACTAAATACAAGAGGTGAACGGAGCAAAGAGGAAACAGCTGGGAGACACGGCTGACGTAGATTACACTGACGAGACAGGGAGAGCACAAAGCTGAACGCACTGACAAAGGGCACAGACCTACAAAATAAAACAGGAAGCACACGCCAGACAGAGACAGACTCGTAAACAGGCATAATGACGTCATGGACAAACAGAGGGACATACGGGCAGAGAAGACTAAGCACAGGCAACCTAAACCAGAAATAATCATCATCAACATCATCATCAGATAACTAAAGAATCAGAATATAATTGTAATCAAAACAGTATCACCAGAGAATAACTATTCCATAACGCAAAATAAACCAAAACATAAGAAACTCAAAATACTGGGTCGACCCAACCCAGGACCGTGACAGAAACGAAGAGAACATCCATTATATGGGGAAGTTTTTCTCATGAATTGCTGTTGAGCAACATAATGGAAAAAACAAGTCATTCCTTAAGTTAACTAACGATAATGCTAGCTTAAGCTGCGGGACAATATTTTGTGCATTAGCCTTTTTTCAGTGCGTGCCCAGTCACATTCGCTTGTTTTTTCTCAGTGAATACAGACTAACAAACTTGTGTCCATTTAGTTAACTGGTTGTACCTAAAATGTTTTAGTTAAACAGTTAAATAAGCTAGTTTGCCATGGGGTGGGCTCTGTGTGTGTTGGGGGGGGGGGGGTGTCTTCACTAAAGTCGGTTTATTTAGGGCATGACACCTATGCAGTACTCATTAGGAGAGGAAGTGCATGACGTGGGGCTTTATTTCATGTTCTGGGGCAGTGAATGTAATGTACTGATAACATGTTAAAGACACACAAAAACCCAACAAATTATTTTAACTGATTTATAGAGAGACTGAGAGGAGGGCTTAAAGAGATAAAAATAATGACAATATAAATACGTTAAATTTATTTTTTCTGTATCGATATATGGTGCTTATCCCTGCTGAAGGGCAGATTGGTGTTGCTTCAGAACAATTCTCTAGCGTTGTTACATAGAGGTGTTACAGTTAAGGTTTTAATAACATTCTTTTATTTACTAGTGAAGATTTGCATATGTTATCTCACATTCTGTAAGGTAAATTTTCTGGAAAGGTCAAATTAACTAATTTAACTAAGTATTAATGAAAGACCTTGATGTGTATATGACAATAATAGATGTAGTTTCTGGGTCATTTGGCAGAACTGCAAAATGGCCAGAAGGAGGCAACTGCTGTGGTTGCAAACAGGCTTTGGGTGGTATGGAAGTAAGGGCAACTATGGAACTGCTCAGCAACATGGGACCCATAGCTAATAAATAGTAATATGACAAAAAATAACAACTTTGTGTGGATGTAACCTTGTGAGATTTGAGATTTTGACAGCATTTTTATGTGACAACTTCTCTTTTTAGATAAATGCAGAGTTTAAGCACATTACCACCATGCCACTGCAGTCCATATTACTCTTGCAGATAGATGTGCTATCTGACAAACTAATAAAGGTCTTCAAAAGGCGAGGAGGACAAATAGGAAGAAGACTTCAGAACATTCTGGAGCCCACGGCCCAGGTAAGAAAAAAAATTAATTTCTGTATACACTTTAGGGAAAATAATAATTTTAACAAAATGCTGCTTGTCACTCTATGCCAGGAATCACCTGGGATTTTCACAATTTACCATGGGTGCGTTTTTTTTTTTTTTTTTTTTTTTTTTGTTTTACCTGCATTAGAAGTATGTGTGGAGTTCATAGTTGAACACCTCTCTATGCTTTGACAGTATTCTGCTTCTTTGCATGGAGATTTCACTTCAGAAATGCATTACCTTTTTGAGCACCAAGGACCTCAACAGCTACAGGCCGGTGGCTCTGACATCCCACCTGATGAAGACCCTGGAGCGGTTGGTCCTGGCTCAGCTTCGGCGCCTAATAAGCTCATCACTGGACCCACTTCAGTTTGCCTACCAGCCTGGCATTGGAGCGAATGATGCCGTCATTCACCTCCTACATCGTTCCCTCGCTCACCTGGAGACCGCTGGAAGCACTGTGAGAATCATGTTCTTTGATTTCTCCAGTGCCTTCAACACCATTCTTCCCTTGGTTGTAAAGGACAAGCTGGTGAACTCTGGAGTGGACCATCACCTCACTACCTGGATCCTGGACTACCTCACCGACCGACCACAGTATGTGAGGACTCAGGGCTGTGTGTCGGACAGGGTCGTCTGCAGTACGGGGGCCCCACAGGGAACGGTTCTGGCTCCGTTCCTCTTCACCATCTACACTGCAGACTTCTCCCACAATTCCACCCAGTGCTTCCTGCAGAAGTTCTCTGATGACTCTGCAATAGTCGGCCTCATCACTGATGGGGACGACAAGGAGTACAGAGGTCTGACCCAAGACTTTGTGGACTGGTGCCAGCTGAACTACCTCCAGATCAACGCCAGTAAAACCAAGGAACTGGTGGTAGACTTCCGCAGGCACAAGCATTCTCCACTGCAACCACTGAACATCCAAGGTATGGACATTGAGGCTGTGGACAGCTACAGGTACCTTGGTGTTCATCTGAACAATAGACTGGACTGGACTCATAACTCAGACGCCCTCTACAGGAAAGGGCAGAGCAGGCTGTACCTGCTGCGGAGACTCAGGTCGTTTGGAGTGGAGGGCCCACTCCTGAAGAAATTCTATGACTCTGTTGTGGCTTCTGCTATCTTTTATGGTGTGGTCTGCTGGGGCGGCAGCATCTCTGCTGGGGACAGGAAGAGACTGAACAGGGTGATCCGAAGGGCCAGCTCTGTTCTAGGATGCCCTCTGGACCCAGTGGAGGTGGTGAGTGACAGGAGAACGGCGGCTAAGCTGTCATCCCTGATGGACAACATCTCCCACCCCATGCAGCAGACTGTGACAGCACTGAGCAGCTCCTTCAGTGGGAGACTGCGGCACCCACGGTGTGGGACGGAGAGATTTCGCAGGTCTTTCCTCCCCACTGCTGTCAGACTCCATAATAAAGACTTTAACTGATCAAGCACACACATCCATACATATGCAATAATACTAAGTGCAATAATCCTTTCTGTCATCGTTGTATTTTTACTCAGTTGTATATAGTATTTGTATTTGTATTCTATTTTTATCTTATTGTATATTTATTTTATTTTATTCTACTGTATATAGTATTTTATTTTATTCTATTCTGTACAGTTGTGTACTGTATTTATTCTTATTGTATTCTAATTTTTGCCTCATAACTTTTGCACTGTCCACTTCCTGCTGTGACAAAACAAATTTCCCACGTGTGGGACTAATAAAGGTTATCTTATCTTATCTTATCTTATTCTGAGGACTCAAATCACATGCTGTAATGAATACATTTTTTTTCACCTAATGTGTTAATGTTAACATTTTTTGGAATAGTGACACAGATTAAAATAAGATTTGGTATAATGTTCTTTGACCAGTGTTCTGTTTAATTAAATTTTGGAATTCTGCATTTACTAGGCCACAGATGAAGCCATTATCCAACGATCTAATAAGGAAACAACCATGGTGTCATGGTCCTGGGCCATGTTGGCCCAGTATTCTTAGTTTTCTTGTATGTTTGTATTTTGTTCCCTATTTAGGCCATGTTTCCTGAGTTGCCCTGTTGTGTTGTTCCCTAAGTGTTTTCCCTTCGTGGCTTTTACCCCCTGTGTGCCCCTCTGTGTATCTGTGAGCCCTCGTCTCTCCTTATGTTTTATTCCATGTTTCCCCAGCCCGTTATGTCTGTGTTTTCCCCGTGCTCTCTCTCCTCCTGTCTGAACCTCTGTACTTCCTGTTTGACTCTGCCCGTCTCCCGTCAGTGTTATGTTCACCCCACCCTGTCTCGTTATGGTTATCTGTGTCAGCTGTGTTCCCCGTGTGTTCCCACTTTCCTCGTTAACCCTCTGTGTATTTCTGTCTGCGTCTCCCTCTGTTCGGCGTCGCGTTCTCCCTCATGCTGTGTGTGGTTCTCCCCGTGTCTTCTGGTATATGTTACAATTAGCTTTTCCCAGTGTAGTTTAGTTTTGTATTGCTTTGGTATCACTGCTTTTGTTTGTCACCTGTCAGCAATAAAGCTGCATTTTGAGTTTATCCCCTGAGTCCGTGAGTTTGCATTTTGGGTCCTCATCCTGCCTGCCACACAGCGACCATGACACATGGGAATTTACATCATAAAGTCAAGAGATGCCAATGGCAGCCCTGAGGACATCGGGATAGTCCTTGAAGGCCAGAGAGTCTGGCAGGATTTGGATAACTATACCCTAGCAGCTGCAATGCTGTTTGGACGAATGTACACTTTGAACCTCACTTACCCACTGGAAAAGTATACCTTCGAGGTATTATAGAAACTGGTTATGGAGCTCAAAAGGAACAGCCTTTCAAAGAAGGCCCAGGTTTTCAGGACCAGACTGTACGATTGAACAGTTTTCCAGTTATGATGTGGGAACAACATGTTTACCTCTTCGAATATGTACCATCCTTTCTTTTAAGCCAGCACTGGTAAAGTTGCAGTACAAAAAAATCAAACTTTGAATGTCCATTTTTCTCAATGGAAATGGTGCCTTGCACCAATTTCACCAGTTTGCATTTTTTTTCCCAAGGTGCACCACTACAAACAGATTGCATCATCTAGTATTAGTGATTGTGATGTTTAGTAATAGAAGCAAGCCAATACTAATCAGTTTAGGTCTCTTGGTTGTGCGCCTGTGGGTTATAATGTTATTTTAAGTCTCTTCTTTGTGTCATTTTAATAATTACACCCCTGTTGCCATATTACCTTATGGCTCTTACATTTAAAAAACTATTTTTTACATAAGCGCAATGTCATAAGGCCCCACAATGTTGAATTCAGGTTACAGCAGATAACTTTGAGGAATGTTGTGGAATGTTTTTCAAGAGATGCATTGTACAAATATGACTCATGTATATTTTGGAAGCCTGAATTGAAAGTCCATTGTTACAAATGTGTAGTATTTTCAAAAATACAGGTCATTGTTCAAAATGTTTTGCTTATTTCTTTGATTGAAGAGAAAGTGTACAGTACATACAGTAAGATCAGCCTTAATTTAGTTTTATTTATTAGCTGCAGAACTGCATTTGTGGCTGGTCAAAACTAATTACTGACATGGTCCTTAAAATCCACCAAGGCAGGAAGAAGTGCCTCAGCGAGCTGAGAAAGGGGCCTCACATTAACACATTGTCAGAGATTTACAGTTAACAAACAGTCAGGTGAATAAACAACAATGAGACACTTATGTAGGTTAACTTGCTGCACGGGTGAAAAGCTCAGAGCAAATCACACCGAACTGCAGTATTCGTTTATTTTTATAGGTTACATCGTCAATATGCAAATATAATCACATTTCCTGTCACGCAGGTCCTGATGTCTGTCTGCATGCAATCTGTGTGTGTGTGTGTCACAGAGTATGTGTGTTGCAGGTCAATTTCTAAGAATAATATAATGCAAGTCAACTTCTGCGGATATGTATTTCTGTACTGATCTCTTGTCAGCGTCACAGGGTCAGCTTCCTGTTTCAACAGAAAGCTGTGTCTGGTGAAATATGTATAACATAACATTTGAAGCATAATCAAATAAAACAATAAAAATTCCTTAACACATACTTTTTAAGAAGTCAAATCAGTCGATTGAAGTCCAGAGGCAGGAGAATCCCCACAGTCCTCAGGATATCAGCACCCTTTTCGAAGTTCATTGTCATACAGAGTCCCCCATAGTCTCCAGATCGGAACTCAGTCAAATCCAACCAGTAGCAGTTCCCAGTCTAGAGCTTAGCCAGCCACACTCAATATTAGATTCTAGCTCAGGGCCCGGCCATTTAATATTAGCCCCTAGTTTGGAGTTTAGCCACCAACAGCTAGGAACACATTTGTGTATAGATGTTAGCCAGCCACAATCAACACTGCGTTCCAGTCCAGAGCTCATCCAGAAAAGGCCAACAGAATCTTCCAACACTGAGTCTAGCCAAACCACTACCAGCAAGGGAAAGGAAGATGGAAAGTAGGAAAGATCAGATTCAGCGGGAAATTGATACATTAGTGAAAGACAGAAGACAACTGAGGAAACAATGGAGGGGGGCCTATGAGACAGAAAGGGAGGGACTCATTGCCCTGCAGGAGGAAATAAAGCAACAACTTACAAAGCTCCAAAGAGCAGAACACCTCAGACGACAACGTAAGAAGAAAGAACGGACAAGGACCCTTTTCTACAGCAACCCATACAACTTTTGTTAAGAGTCTATTTGCTGAAGAGAAGAGTGGGTGCCTCAAAATGCCCATAAAAGACATGGAAGATCAACTGAGGAAAACTTACTCTGATGATTAGAGGCATGAGCCAGTCACCATTCCGAGTGATATGCTGCCTATCCAGGCACCTGAACACCAAATGGACATAAGACCACATACATGGAGTGAAGTGGAGAAGGTAGTGAAGCAGGCAAGAGCAGCATCGGCCCAAGGACCTAATGGCATCTCATATAGGCTCTATAAAAACACCCCACAAGTTCTCAAATACCCGTGGAAGCTGATTCAATTCAATTCAATTAAATTTTATTTATATAGCGCCAAATCACAACATAAGTCGCCTCAAGGCGCTTCATAGATACAGAGAAAAACCCAACAATCATATGACCCCCTATGAGCAAGCACTTTGGCAACAGTGGGAAGGAAAAACTCCCTTTTAACAGGAAGAAACCTCCAGCAGAACCAGGCTAAGGGAGGGGCGGCCATCTGCTGTGATTGGTTGGGGTGAGAGAAGGAAGACAGGATAAAAGACATGCTGTGGAAGAGAGACAGAGATTAATAACAGATATGATTCAATGCAGAGAAGTGTGTTAATACATAGTGAGTGAGAAAGGTGACTGGAAAGGAAAAACTCAATGCATCATGGGAATCCCTCGGCAGCCTACGTCTATTGCAGCATAACTAAGGGAGGATTCAGGGTCACCTGGTCCAGCCCTAACTATATGCTTTAGCAAAAAGGAAAGTTTTAAGTCTAATCTTGAAAGTAGAGATAGTGTCTGTTAGGGAAAATATTCTAAAACACTTCTTCAGTAAAGACTCAGAGAAGAGAAACACACAGAACTTCTTGCTAGCAAGGGCAGCCTCCAGACTGAGACTCGCGCTAAGAAACTGCCCCGGTCTTTATTTATACTTCAGTGTGTGTGTGTGTGTGTGTGTGTGTGTGTGTGTCCTGCTGATCAAAGGGTCATATAACATCAAAGCACAAAAGGTACATCCTTGGTCAGGAAGAGGGTAATCTCCCCCTCACCCTAGATGGTTCACCCTAGATAACACAGTGAAGAAGTCCAGCAGTTCATCTAGACAAAAAGGCACTTAGACTAAAACAGACATAGCTATGTTAAAACAATAAAACAATAAAACAAGGTGCGACCTCTCTCATGCTCCCAGGACGTGGGGGTGAACATCCTAGAATGTTACAGACCTCCTAGGATGAGACATTCTTTCAATATAAGATAAGATAAGATAAGATAACCTTTATTAGTCCCACACGTGGGAAATTTGTTTTGTCACAGCAGGAGTGGACAGTGCAAAAGTTATGAGGCAAAAATTAGAATACAATAAGAATAAATACAGTACACAACTGTACAGAATAGAATAAAATAAAATACTATATACAGTAGAATAAAATAAAATAAATATACAATAAGATAAAAATAGAATACAAATACAAATACTATATACAACTGAGTAAAAATACAACGATGACAGAAAGGATTATTGCACTTAGTATTATTGCATATGTATGGATGTCACCAACTATATACTTCTACACACAAATGTTTACATGCAGCATTCTACCATATGCAAACTTATATCACTAAAAGATTATACTGACTACTAAATACAATTTTCCATTGACAGTGTCTGTCTCCCGAATCCAAACTGGAAGCTGGTTCCACAGAAGAGGGGCCTGAAAACTGAAGGCTCTCCCTCCCATTCTACTTTTAAATACTCTAGGAACAACAAGTAGGCCTGCAGAGCAAGAGCGAAATGCTCTAATAGGGTGATATGGTACTAGATAAGATAAGATAACTCTTTATTGTCATTGCACAGTCATACATAGTACAGTAGTACAATGAAATTGGAAAAACTGTCCTACGTCGGCACTACATATAACACAACACGACACGATATGACACATCACAACGTAACAAACAACACAACACAGTATATTAACTTAGTATAAAAAAGAAGAATAAGTGTATGTGTATTGCACACTGTTATTATTGCACATTAATTATTATTGCACCTTGTTATAAATATAAATATTATTGTTATCGTTTTAAACATTGTTACCTCCCCCTAAAAAGTCCAGGGAGGTATCCAGTCAGGTCAGCTATTTACATTGATCAGGGCTATTGCCCTGTTGTAAAAGCTGTCCTTGAGTCTATTTGTTCGGGACCTCAGCAGCCTGAACCTCCTGCCAGACGGCAGCAGCTTAAACACCCGGTGTCCTGGGTGTGTGCAGTCCCGTAGGATGCTGCGTGCCCTCTTGAGACAGCGAGTGCTGTACAGGTCCTTCAGGGAGGGAAGAGGATGTCCAATGATTTTTTGGGCCATGTTGATGACCCTCTGGAGTGCCTTTCTGTGTGCTGTGGTGCAGCTGGAGAACCACACACCGATGCAATATGTCAGCACACTTTCAATGGAGCAGCGGTAGAAGACGGTCAGCAGCTCCTTCTTCAGGTCCATTTTTCTGAGGATTCTCAGAAAGTGGAGACGCTGTTGGGCCTTCTTTAAGACCGCAGAGGTGTTAGAGCTCCATTGGAGGTCTGTGTCTATGTGCACACCCAGAAACCTGAAACTGGAGACCCTTTCCACGCACTCCCCATTGATGCTGACAGGCTGCAGCTCGGACTTCCTCCTTCTGAAGTCAACTACCAGTTCTTTTGTTTTGGTGGTATTGAGGTCCAGGTTGTTGTCTGCACACCAATCTGACAGCCTCTGAACTTCAGCTCTGTATGCAGTCTCATCTCCCCCTGAGATGAGCCCCACCACAGTGGTATCATCTGAGAATCCTCAGAAAAATGGACCTGAAGAAGGAGCTGCTGACCGTCTTCTACCGCTGCTCCATTGAAAGTGTGCTGACATATTGCATCGGTGTGTGGTTCTCCAGCTGCACCACAGCACACAGAAAGGCACTCCAGAGGGTCATCAACATGGCCCAAAAAATCATTGGACATCCTCTTCCCTCCCTGAAGGACCTGTACAGCACTCGCTGTCTCAAGAGGGCACGCAGCATGACTGTGTTGTCTGGGTGGGAACTAACACAGTCATGTGTGTACAGAGTGTACAGTAGGGGACTCAGTACACAGCCTTGTGGAGAGCCGGTGTTGAGGCTGAGGGCTGAGGAAAGATGAGGCCCCACTCTAACTCTCTGTACACGGTCTGAGAGGAAGTCTCTGATCCAGCGGCAGGTGGTGGAAGGAAGTCCAATTTCCAGCAGTTTATCTATTAGTCTGTCCGGGAGTATCGTATTGAAAGCAGAGCTAAAGTCAACAAAGAGCAGCCTGGCGTAACGGCCCTGCACTTCCAGGTGAGAGATGGTGGTGTGGAGCGTTGTAGCAATGGCATCTTCAGTTGATCTGTTAGCTCTGTATGCAAACTGGAGCGGGTCGAGTGTGGGTGGCAGGCAGGACATGATGTGACGTCGGACCAGTTTCTCAAAGCACTTCATTATAACAGGTGTTAGAGCAACTGGTCGGTAGTCGTTGAGGCTGCTAATGTTAGTACGCTTTGGCAGTGGGACAATTGTGGCTGACTTTAGGCACGGCGGGATGCAGGACTGGGACAGTGAAGTGTTGAAGATCTTAGTGAAGACCCCAGCCAGCTGGTCTGCACACTCTTTTAGGACCTTTGCGGTTACCCCATCTGGTCCGGTGGCCTTCCTGGGGTTCACTGCCCTCAGTGTGCGCCTCACCTCATATTCCTGCACTATGAGGCTTGGGCTGCTGCTGTCCGATGTTTTTGCTGCTGCTGCCTCTGGTCCCTTCACCTCAAAGCGTGCGAAGAAGTGGTTCAGCTCCTCTGCAAGCTCCGCGTTACCCTCAGTCAACGTGGTATTGCCAGGTTTGTAGTTGGTTAAGTGCTGAACTCCCTGCCATACCTGTCGTGAGTTGTTGGTGGTGAAGTGGTCTTCAATCCTTCTCTTGTACGCTGCCTTGGCCTCTCTGATGCCTCTTTTCAACTGAGATTTGGCTGCACTGTACTGCATACCATCACCGGATCTAAAAGCGGCGTCACGTTGCTTCAGCAGGACCTGGACCTCTTTAGTCATCCAGGGTTTCTGGTTGGAATACACCCGGAGACGTTTGTCCACAGTGACACTGTTGACACAGAAGTTAATATATGAGAGCACTGATGTTGTGTGCTCTTTAAGGTCCTGATGTTCGAACACGCTCCAGTCCGTGTTTTCAAAACAGTCCTACTACAAGGTCATTAAGATAAGATGGGGCCTGATTATTTAAGACCATGTATGTGAAGGTAGCGTGGCAGAAAGGAGCAATTCCAAAGGCTTGGCGGAGAGCAGGAGGTATTCTGATCCCTAAGGACAAGAACTCCTCATCCATCAGCCAGTTTCGTCAGATCAGTCTGCTGAACGTAGAAGGAAAGAGCTTCTTCAGTGTCTTGGCCCAAAGGCTATCTACCTTCCTGCAAAGAAACAACTATGTTGACATCTCCAAAAGTTGATTCTGTTCATCTGGACGTAGCTTTATGTGTCACAAACAAGGATGCAGTGGACTCAAGAGCAGACTCAATTGCTCGAACGATGTACAATTTATTGAAAGGAAAAGGAACTTAAACAAGACTGGGTCTAACAGAAATCATTCGCAGGAACTGAGGGAGGCCTGAGGGCGGAGAAACGGACGTAGAACACAGGGAGAACATGGGCGGGAACTTCTGCAAACACAGGAGAAGGGTTTTACTGAATGGGAAACAATTAAAGGGCAGAGGTTAGTGGTACTAGTGGAGAGTCTTGGGCTTACTTGAAAACACCGGCTATTAGGCGGGGAAGGGGTTGCCGTGGGAGCATTCCAGGGATGGTTGAGAGTGTGGGGAGGCTGGTCCAGGTTCCAAGGTGTCCAGGGAGGTTGAAGTACGGGCTGGAGGGCAGGCTGAGGAGAAGATGAGTGTGTGGTCCTCGGGTTCTGGGCAGACGGGAGAACGGGACGGAAACAGAACCAGCACTGCTGGTGTGTACGACGGGTGATGAATCTGGAGAATACAGGAGACGAAGGACACATTAACCCACGATCCAGGCACACAGAGTCTGAGCACAGAGGAGGCTAAGTTTACCACGGGTGGTAGCAGGACGAACTGGCAAGGAGTAGCTTAAAAACCCTCTAGGTGGAGCCCCGGAAATTGGAAGCAGGTGATGAGCTGGCCAACTCCACCCCAGGGGACGGACAACAGGAACCTGGACCACACCCAACCAGACACTCCCACAGCATATGACACCACCCCCACCTCAAGGGTCACCACCCGGCAACCGCCCGGACTGCGCCCTGCGAAGGGAGGAGCGAAAGTCAGAGATCAGGGATGGGTCCAGGATGAGCGACCAGGGAACCCAAGAACGCTCCTCGGGGCCATAACCCTCCCAGTCCACTAGTTACTGGGCACCACGACCGCAGCGGCGCATGTCAACGTTCCGCCGGACCGAGTAGGCCGGGTGACCGTCCACGAGCCCGGCGGGGGGTGGGGGAACGGATGGCGGGCACAGAGGATTGCTACGGACCGGCTTGACCCGAGAGACGTGAAACGTTGGGTGGACGCGCCAGGAAGCTGGGAGCCTGAGTCGGACTGCCGAGGGACTGACGACAGCAGCGATCTCGTAGGGGCCAATGTAACGGGGAGCCAACTTCCAAGAAAGTGACCGTAAGGGAATGTCCTTAGCACAGAGCCAAACCCGTTGTCCAGGGTGATAAGTTGGGGCAACAGAGCGGCGGCGATCCGCATAGTCCCGTTGACGGTCGACAGTCGTGAGGAGTGCCCGTCGAACCCTCTGCCACACCCGCCGGCAGCGTCGAAGGTGGTGCTGGACAGAAGGAACGGCCAGTTCCGTCTCATTCTCCGGGAACAACGGTGGCTGATAACCTAGTGAGGCTTCAAAGGGTGACAAGCCTGTCGCCGAGGACGTGAGAGAATTATGGGCGTATTCCACCCAAGGCAACTGAGACGACCAGGTAGCCGGGTTCTGTGACGTTACACAGCGAAGAGCGGATTCCAATTCCTGGTTCAGACGTTCAGTCTGACCATTGGATTGTGGATGAAAACCGGAACTCAAGTTAGCCTTGGCACCCAGGGCCGAACAAAAGGCTCTCCACACTTGGGAGACAAACTGGGGCCCCCTGTCAGAAACAATTTCTAAGGGTATGCCATGAAGTCGGAACACATGGTCTGTAAGGATCTGGGTGGTCTCGGTAGCCGTTGGTAGCTTTTCTAGGGCTATGAAATGGGCCGCTTTGGAGAACCGGTCGACTATGGACAGGATCACCGTCTTCCCTGAGGAAGCTGGGAGGCCGGTAACAAAATCCAATGCAATATGAGACCAAGGCCTATGTGGGTACTCAGTGGTTGGAGTAAGCCAGACGGGTGCCTATTGGAGGTCTTATTACGGGCACAAATGGAACAGGCTGCCACATAAGCCTTTACATCCTTGTCCATGGAATGCCACCAGAAATACCTCTTCAATAGCGCTGTGGTTCTACTCACTCCCAGGTGGCAAGTAAACCTTGCTGTGTGGATCCAGTGGATCACAGCCGACCGGGCGGCAGAGGGCACAAAACGCTGACCGGGTGGGCCAGTTCCCGGATCGGTTTCACCTCGTAGACCCTGGCGTATGGCCTCCTCCACATCCCAGGTGAGGGAGCCAATTCTGCAGGTGGAAGGGAGAATGAGCTCAGGGCCCCGGGGCTCTGAGTCCGAGGAGTACTGGCGGGACAGAGCATCAGGTTTGAGATTCCTGGAACCTGGGCGATAGGAAATGTCAAAGTTAAATCGGGTAAAGAAGAGAGACCACCGAGCCTGGGGGGAGTTCAGTCTTTTTGCTGATTTGAGATAAGTTCGATTCTTGTGATCTGTCCAAATAATAAACGGGTGTTCCGTTCCCTCCAGCCAGTGGCACCACTCCTCCAAAGCTAATTTAATGGCTAGGAGCTCCCTATCCCCTACGTCATAATTTTGTTCGGCAGGAGAAAGGCGTCGAGAAAAATAGGCGCAGGGTTGGAGCTTGCCATGTGGACCAGACCATTGTGACAGCACAGCCCCCACCCCCACACTTGAAGCGTCAACCTCCACTATGAACTGCTTACTCGTGTCAGGATGGATCAGAATGGGAGCTGATGTAAAGAGCTGTTTGAGCATGGTGAAGGCTGAGTGAGCCTCGGGGGACCAAACGAAGGGGACCTTTGAGGAAGTGAGGCGAGAGAGGGGTGCAGCCACCCGGCTGTAGTTCCTAACAAAGCGCCTGTAAAAATTTGCGAAACCAAGGAACTGTTGTAGCTGTCTGCGTGAATCAGGGACGGACCACTCCACCACTGCCTTGATCTTTACAGGGTCCGTCTTCACCTGCCCTCCCGCCAGTAGGTAGCCCAGAAATGAGACAGACGAGGCATGGAAGTCACACTTCTCGGCCTTTACATAGAGACGGTTCTCCAATAGTCGCTGCAGCACGCTCCGGACATGCACCTGATGTTCTTCGAGAGATCGTGAAAAAATCAAAATGTCATCCAGATAAACAAACACGAAAACATTCAGGAAATCCCTGAGCACGTCATTCACAAGTGCTTGGAAGACTGCAGGGGCATTGGTGAGGCCAAATGGCATCACCAGGTATTCAAAATGCCCCAGAGGAGTGTTGAAAGCAGTCTTCCATTCGTCGCCCTCCCTTATGCGGACGAGGTGGTATGCATTTCTCAAGTCCAGCTTGGAGAAGATAGTAGCACCGTGGAAGGGTTCGAAAGCTGAATTGATCAAAGGCAGGGGGTACTTGTTCTTAATCGTGATCGCATTAAGTCCTCTGTAATCGATGCATGGCCGGAGTGACTTATCCTTCTTAGTAACAAAAAAGATACCGGCGGCCACTGGCGAGGAGGAAGGACGAATGAGACTGGCTGCTAACGAGTCCTGGATGTACTTCTCCATAGCCCCCCTTTCGGGACGGGACAGGTTATAAAGACGGCTGGAGGGCATAGGAGCACCAGGAAGGAGATCAATGGCACAATCATAAGGTCGATGAGGGGGCAGCGACTGAGCTCTGTCTTTACTAAACACCTCTTGTAGATCATGATATTCAGGAGGGACAGCGGTAAGGTCGGGGGGGGGGGGGAAACAACCGATGGAGGAGAAACAGAAGCCTCCGAGGGCAAGGCTAATTTAAGGCAGTTGGCGAGACAAAATAGACTCCAACTGGCTACTCTTTTCCCTGTCCAGTCAATGTGTGGATTGTGCTTCTGCAACCACGGAAAACTGAGGATTACTGGCGCGTCAAGGGAAGAAGTGGTAAAGAGTGTTATGTTTTCCTGATGATTGCCTGACGTGACTAATTTGACAGGTGCGGTCTGGTGAGTGATCATAGCGAATACCTCATTATTTAAAGCAGAGGCTGGGATCGGAGGCTCGAGCTGAGTGAGGGGCAAGTTCAAAGATTTAGCAACCGCAGTGTCTATTAAATTTTGCTCTGACCCTGAGTCAACGAGAGCGTGAAAAGAATGAGCTTTAGTACCAGTTATTAAAGAAACTGACAGCAGAAAACGGGGTTTATCTCCTTTGAAAACACTGCCCACCCGTAACCCCGGACTTACCGGCGGGCCACGCCTTTTGGCCGGACTGGGCAGACAGCGATGCGATGGCCGCTTCCTCCGCAGTAGAAGCACTCTCCGGCTCGGAAACGCCGTTCCCGCTCCTCAGGAGTGAGCCGAGAGTGGCCGATTTGCATAGGCTCTGGGGAAGGAGAGCGGGGATGGGCGGATGTTGTTACCGGAAGTGGTGGGGGTAACGCAGAAGTGTTCGCGGGCCGAAACAGAGACGGAGAGGGCTTGGAACGCCTCTCAGCGTCTCTTTCCCTCAGTCGATTATCAATCCTGAGAGCGAGAGAGGCAAGCGCTTCGAACGTGGCCGGCTCGTCGTGTACAGCTAGCTGATCTTTCATCTGTTCGGTAAGGAATGGTAGGAAAATACCCCGCAGCGTGGCGTCTGGCCAACCCGCTTCTACAGCAGCGGTGCGGAACTCGATCGAATATTCCGCAACGCTGCGTTTTCCCTGACGGAGTCCCAACAGCCTCTTAGCTGCAGTACCCTCAGAAATCGGGTGAGCGAATGTAGACTTGAATTCCTTGAGAAATTCCTCATAGGAGCATGAGGCAATCGGGTGAGAAGACAGAAACGCCTCATCCCACGCGAGCGCCTTACCCCTAAGCAACCCTACAAAATGGGAAATCTTGGCAGCATCATTTGGGAAAGCGTGTGGCGTGCGACTGATGAACAACGACCACTGAAAAAGGAAACCCCCACACTGCCCCAACTCTCCGTGGAAAGGCTCCGGTGGAGGGGAGGAAATGCCCCGATAAGCCGATTCTATCGCGGGGTGCGCAACGGTGGGTGCAGGCGATGGTCCCAGCTGACTGGGGAAAACGGGCGGATTCGGCTCCCTGATTTCTGAAAACCTGGTGAGTAACTCCTCCTGCTTCTCACTAATAGCGTTACACTGGTACATTAGGGACGTCAATGTCTGTTCATGCCGTCCTAACACCGCGCCCGGTTTATTTATGGCGGCGCGAATTGGGTCCGCTGAGTCCATTATTGGACAGTTCGTTCTGTCACAAACAAGGATGCAGTGGACTCAAGAGCAGATTCAATTGCTCGAACCATGTACAATTTATTGAAAGGAAAAGGAACTTAAACAAGACTGGGTCTAACAGAAATCATTCGCAGGAACTGAGGGAGGCCCGAGGGCGGAGAAACGGACGTAGAACACAGGGAGATCATGGGCGGGAACTTCTGCAAACACAGGAGAAGGGTTTTACTGAATGGGAAACAATTAAAGGGCAGAGGTTAGTGGTACTAGTGGAGAGTCTTGGGCTTACTTGAAAACACCGGCTATTAGGGGGGGAAGGGGTTGCCGTGGGAGCATTCCAGGGATGGTTGAGAGTGTGGGGAGGCTGGTCCAGGTTCCAAGGTGTCCAGGGAGGTTGAAGTACGGGCTGGAGGGCAGGCTGAGGAGAAGATGAGTGTGTGGTCCTCGGGTTCTGGGCAGACGGGAGAACGGGACGGAAACAGAACCAGCACTGCTGGTGTGTACGACGGGTGATGAATCTGGAGAATACAGGAGACGGAGGACACATTAACCCACGATCCAGGCACACAGAGTCTGAGCACAGAGGAGGCTAAGTTTACCACGGGTGGTAGCAGGACGAACTGGCAAGGAGTAGCAGGCAGTGCTGGCTTAAAAACCCTCTAGATGGAGCCCCGGAAATTGGAAGCAGGTGATGAGCTGGCCAACTCCACCCCAGGGGATGGACAACAGGAACCTGGACCACACCCGACCAGACACTCCCACAGCATATGACATTATGTGGGAGAAACGTTTCATCACTCATCGAAGTGACTTCTTCAGTCTCAGCTGACTGCAGGTTTCCCTAAATCTTATAAACAGTACATTTGCATAATGACTGAAACCAGCCCACTGAGGGAACAATGGGCTGGGAGGTCAGTTCCTTAATCATAATTATGCAAATTCTCATGACCATTGATCAACAACCATGAGTACCATTCACAGAGAGTTGGGGAACGGCTGCAATCACAGCATTGTAAGATGGCGAAAGATGTACCCTTAGGCCCCCTTATCGATTCAGAGATGGTCTTTCCCTTTTTCACGTAAATGGCCTCCTTGACTCCACGCTCAAACCAGGGTTCCTCCCTGTCCAGGATGTGAACATCCTCATCATTGAAAGAGTGTCCACTGGCCTGTAGGTGTAAATAGACCGCAGAGTCGTGGCCTGATGAGGTAGCTCTTCTGTGTTGTGCCATCCGCTTCACCAGAGGTTGTTTGGTTTCCCCGATGTATAAATCCTGGCAATCCTCCTGGCACTTAACAGCGTAAACTATGTTACTCTGTTTGTGTCAGGGGACCCGATCCTTGGGGTGGACCAATTTTTGGGGCAGCGTGTTTTTGGGGTTTAAAAGCAACAGAGACCCGGTGTTTAGAAAAAATGCCTCTCAACTGCTCTGATACTCCTGACACATATGGGATCACTACAGGTTTTCGCTTGGGCAGCGGTTGTCTTTCTCTCCTGGATCGGCTGGAGCTTTCTTTAGGAGCCTTTCCCGCTTTGCCAAAAGTCCAGCTGGGATAACCACGTTTACTCAGGGCCTTCTTGATGTGCTGTTCTTCTGCCTCCCTGTCCGCTGTGTCAGTGGGGATCGTGTTCGCTCTGTGTTGTAGTGTCCTGACATCTAAAAGCTGACGGTACACGTCCCCCATTACTGATGGAAATCTCACAGTCTAAGAAGGCTAACCTGCCACTTTTCATATCCTCCCTGGTGAAGTTGATGTGTCGGTCCACCGAGTTAATGTGATCCGTGAAATGTGGTACGTCCTGAGATTTGATTTTCACCCAGGTGTCATCCACATATCTGAACCAATGGCTTGGCGGTGTTCTAGGGTAGGATAGCAAAGCCCTCTTTCCCACTTCTTCCATGTACAAATTGGCCACGATGGGTGAAACTGGGGAGCCCATGGCACACCCATGTTTCTGCCTGTAGAACTGACCCTTGTATGTGAAGTAGGTGGAATTAAGACACAGTTTAAACACACTTGGTCGATGCTGAGAGCAGTCCTGTTGCTGAGGTTGGTGTCATCCTGTAATCTCTTACGGACTACCTCCAACGCCTCTGTGACTGGGATGCAAGTGAAGAGAGATGTAACGTCGTACGAGACCATGGTTTCATCTGCCTCCATAATGACATCTCTCACCTTCTCAACAAAATCCAGGGTGTTCTGGATGTGGTGTTCAGAGCTGCCCACCAGCGCACCCTGTGCGTGCTGCCCTTCCTCTTCACGTTCCTCCTGTAGGAAAACAATAGAGGCAGCCATTAAACACTGACCCCCGTGGGCACACACACGATCTGCACTTCCTAAACACACACACTGACTTGGGAGTCTAACGTAATGATCCCGCGCCGGTGGGAGCTCCAACACTCTCCTAAATAGCTCCCCCGACGAGCCCTGATCAACAACAGGGGGTGTTGCAGGAGCTTCGGATGTGGCCAGTCCGCCAGCAGAGCCACACTCACCAGGCCTGAAGTAGCCTGCAGAAACACATACACACACCCGCAAACAGGGAGAAGAGGGACAGCAATACCAAATATACATACAATACAAGACAAGTCCAAAACTGCTCAGGGACCCTGGGTCACTCAGACCCAGGACCCTGACAATTATTACTGATCAGTCAGTAAGCTGACTCTCTCACATAGCACTCTGTTTAATAAAGTCTACTACAAAACACAAACACACACACACACACACACACACACACACACACACACACAAAGCAGTAAGTCTGACTGTAAAACAGAAAACTGACTTTTTTGTATGTGTGTTTCAGTATGTGTGTGTGTGAGTGTGTGTGTGTGTGTGTGTGTGTGTGTTGCACTCGGTTCATTTCCTGTCAAAGAAGGGGGGAGGGCAGAGAGACAGATTGAAAACAGATGCTCTTTCTCTCTCTCGCTCTCTCTCTATGTGCGTCTGTGTCTCTCACCCGTTTTCTTCCCTCAGTACTGCAGACTCTCTCTCTCTCTCCACTCTGGCCCTATGTCTCCCTCTCTCACTGTGAATCAGTCTGTTGGTTTCCATTCGTCGTTCGTCTGGAATGAACTGAAGAGAAGAAGAGGAGACACAAACAGTGAAAAGAAGAAGAAGAAGAGAAGGAAAAGGAGCAGCTTCAGAAGGTTTGAACCAACTCTACTCTCTTTTCTTTCTCTGAATCCTGATTAGATTCCACACAGTATTGCTATGTACAAGTACTACATGTACTAGAAATACTGAAATGCTGCTGTGAGTAAATACTGCAAGTAAATACTTTAACTACTCTAAGTAGTGCTCCGAGTAAAAGCTGAGTAAAAGCTGTGAGTACATAGTGTGAGTACTGCGAATAAGTACTCTGAGTACTGAGAGTAAAGACTGTGAGCACTGGGAGTACGTACTGCGAGTAAGTCCTGTGTGCAATACCTTCACTGCATTGGTGCACATAGCAGTGGGTCAGGTGAATCTCAGCTGAGTATCGGCACCTGAATGTGGTATTCCTCCTGCAGTTTGTTGCTGAACAGATCAGTGATGGAGGGAAGCTTGTGCAGCAATCATGAGGCTGAAGGCCAGTGAGGGGGCGGAACTTCCAGCGTGTCTTGTCCTTGGACAAGACACTTCACCCGTTGCCTACTGGTGGTGGTCAGAGGGCCCGGTGGTGCCAGTGTCCGGCAGCCTCGCCTCTGTCAGTGCGCCCCAGGGCACCTGTGGCTACAATGTACCTTGCCATCACCAGTGTGTGAATGGGTGGATGACTGAATGTATAAAGTGCTTTGGGGTCCTTAGGGACTATGTAAAGTGCTATACAAATACAGGCCATTTACCATTCTATAAAGGTATTTTACTGCCAGTGAAACTGGGGTTAAACTGACAGATTAAAATCAGATAAATAAAACTGGGCTCAGTAAGAGACGTTCCTCCTGAACTCTGACATCTCCTCACAGTGGGAGCTCTGATTGGGCAGCAGGTTCCTCTTCATGTCTCAGCTTCAGAACATCTTCAAAAATTGAGCAACCACAGAACCACAGCTGATCCTCCCTCTAATTAAACCTCACATCTTCAAACCTGTGTCTCAGGCAGCTGACAATGACATACAAGCGTCATTTTTTATGATGGATTATGCAGAAAAAAATAGAATTGAGCAGAAAGGCCTATTGCTTTATTACGTATTCAGGTTGTGTACCATGTTTTTAACAAGTAATTAAGTAATAAAGTAACTAATTACTTTTGAAAATAAGTAATCAGTAAAGTAACTGGATTAATTTCTTGGAGAAGTAATCACTAATAGTAACTAATTATTATTTTCAAGTAACGTAACCAACACCATTGGCGATAGTGGAAAGGAAAAACTCCCTTTTAACAGTGAGAAACCTCTGACAGAACCAGGCTCAGGGAGAGCCTGCTGTGTGTCACCACAGAGTCAGAATATTCATATGTTCTCTTCTTCATCATGAAGAATTGAAGTGAATAAGACGCTGAAGAGAGGCATATATGAGTGTAAACATATTTTGAACCTTCTCGTAGGATGTTTCCATTTGTAGGTTTGGTGTATTTGCTCAGTTTGCGTGTTTTTAACTGGTTTGGTGAACTAATTCTCATTTTCATTAGATTTACTGTTTTTATGAGTTTGAACTTGTTTCAAAACATTTTAAAAGCACAGACTGAAGAATTATTGATGAAAGTCTAATCTATGAAAATCAACTTTTCAGATCCAACAGCCCTACCTGATCATCCAGTTTGGTTCCTTACATGTTTGGTGTTTGTAATACTTTAAGTGTCAGAAATATTCTGATCAAACTTATTGTGTGGTAATAACATCATACACGAGCATATATCCAGTTATTTTTTCTGTGCATTATCTGAACTGTGGTTGGTTGCTGTTGGGCCTCACCTGCTTCTCGTTAGATTTCTGTTTTTATGTTTGCCATGCTGATCATTCAAATGCATCGACTTGACCAACAATAAATCTTGTGGTTTGCAGTTTGATCAGTTTAATTGTGTTACAGTGTGTGTGTGCTGTGTGCTACAGGTCTGAGGTGACCGATCACAGCGTTAGTATGGAGCAGTGACAGGCAGGTGGCACACCTGTAGAGTAGGTGAGTGTGACAGGATATGAAATGATTACATGTAGAATATTCGGTGTTGATGAACAGGTGTATGATTACCTATCTGGAATACTACTTAAATAGATCACCATAGTCAGATTCGCTGTCTCCTACTTTGCCGATCGATGTCTTGTAGCTGCTCATATTTCTGATCAGAGCTGCTTAAAGGTGATTTTTACTGAGCACGAACTAGACAAAAATCCAAAAACACAGTTGGAAGAACGTCGGCCGATGAACATGTTGGTGATTCGATCTGAGATCAGCTTTGTGCTGCACAGTCAGTTTGAACCAAACACACACAGCAGTCACAACACACACACGGCAGGCTGGAAAAACAATGGTGTGATCTTTTAACTTAGCAGCTGTAAAAGAGTGTCTTCTGTTGGTCAGTAACCTGATCACAAGATCAGTACTTCAAAGCAAATTTTACTCAAGCACACATTTGAGGCATTCCTCTCTCTTCAGCCTTAAGAGAGTTAATAAAAAGCCCTTTAAAACTTCCATTGGTGACATCACAAGAGAGACTGAAGCCACCAATCTGGACGCTCAAATTTGACACTCTGTGACAGTGGAGGTAGGGATGAAGAGGAAGACTCGGCAGCTGACTGGTGACATCACCTGCTGAGCATTAGTCAGGGCACAGAGCTTCAGAGCTGTGATTGGCTAAACCCTGAGATGAGGCTTGCTCTCCTCTCTGCTGCCCACAGGAAATACCTCGCTGTTTATTTTCTTCTTCGGTGGTCAGCTGGCATTCCTCATTCTCTCTCCATCAACCAGGGCTCTGATTGGCTGAAGTCCCTAGGGATGACTGTGAGTGGCTGCTTTGTGTGAAAACACATGCACACACACACAGGAATGTGTTCACGTCTGTTTGAAGCATCAGTCACCTCGACAGATTTAACAGACGCCGACTGAATGCAGGGAATGAAAAAAGTCCAGACTGCTACGGTTTAAATAAACTTGTTAAACTTTAATGAAGCTTCTTAGACGCCTCCCTTCAAAGTAACTTCGTTGAGTTTATTATTTCTGCAGTCTCCAGCTGCCACTGACATGCAGTAAACACATCTCTCTGGAATATAGAGCAGTAATAGCAGACAATCATTACTACAGTATTTGTACACAGCCTGCAGCATCCAACACTTATTGCATTCAACTATTTGCATTTTTTTAAAGCTTCCACCAAATATCAGAGCTTCACAGGAAGTCCATTTTGTGTTTTAATGATGTTAGACTTTTATTTTGAAACCTCTCCTCCACCTGTCACTGCTCAGGGTTGGCAGCCATGATGGCATCCATCAGGGGAACAGGAAATATCAGCCTGTTGGGGTTTCTCTTGGGTGAGTAATAACGTAAAAGCATCAGTAGGATTTTAGAGGTGACACCTGAATGTCTACCTGTCTCTGTGTGTAGGTGTATTCCTGGTTCATCCTGAAGGGGCGGTTTCTCTGGAGCTGCTGCCATCCGCCTCTGAAGTTCTGGTCCCCTCTAACTCCAATTACACAGTGGTCAGTAACACTTGTCTGTCTCTACACCTACCTGTCTCTGTCTTCAGATGTCTTCCAGTACCTCTCTCTCAGGTATCTTTTCTTCTCCTCAGGAGTGTTTGGGGTGGAGTGAGGTGAAGTGGCATTTTCCTCAGGACCCGCCAGTAGAAGGGGTCCTCTTGGACAATCGAGGCTCCATGAGCATCCTGCATCTCTTTAACATCACATGGAGGAATTCTGGGAGATACACCTGTGAGGAGCCATCATCTGATCAGAGCAGAAATGTTGATGTCTTTATACCTGGACAAGGTAACCATCTTCCAACGTGTGTTCCTCCTGTTGTTTGTGTCAGAAAAATAAAGGTGCCAACTGGAACCAAAAGTGGTTCTTTAGCCTGATGCCATAGAAGAACCTTTTTTGGTGCCACAAAGAACCGCTCAAACAATGGTTCTTTGAAGAACCATTTCTTTCAGTGGTTCATTGAAGAACCTTTAAAGGTGCCCTAAAGAACCATCAAGAAATGGTTCTTTAGGGCACCTTTAATGGTTTTTCAAAGGACCATTTTAAAAAAGGTCCTTCAAATGGCCCTTGGTAGTACCTACGGCCATTTATCATCCACAGCGTTTTTTAATATTAGGCCATTTTCACTGTGTTGAATAGAATATAGCCAAACCTCCCAACCCTTTTTTTTTCTTTCTTTAGAATTGCCGTCTCCGTTTATTCGATTAGCTTAAGGTGGCTAAGCTAAAAACCGACATCCACATGAGTACCAAAAGCCATAAATCGCCCCATTGAAACCCATTATAAACGCTATTTTTCACTGCACAATTATTACCATTAACGTAGTGGCGATGGCTTAAGTTTCGTTTTTGTTCTGTAGTCAGGACCTTAGAATTGTAATTTTTTTATTTGGCCACCGGGTGGCGCCCTTGCTTCACATTTGACCCCTGCTGGAAAACAGCGGGCTTCTTGGACAGACCTGCGGGAAATGAAGCCTCATTTCCGGCGTGCAGCAGCGGCTTCGCCCGCTGATCGGGCGGGACCATTTTCGGCCCCTAGGACCGTATGAGGGTGCTTTTTTTTTTAGTCAACAGGAAATGACGTATTTGTTGTCACGTGGTATCGGATGTGTGTGCTGCAAAAATGAGTCCCCGGTGATCGTGCCCCGGTAATCGTCACGACTTACCCCGGCAAGAATGCACTTATTTCGGCCTAGAGGAGGAGCATTTGCCGCCTGGAGACCATTTTCTGGTCCTGAAAAAAAAAAAAAAGGCAATCGAAATGACTGTTGGTGCCAATCTTTAGTCCATCTAAAGGCCTAATTATAATAACAATTGAATATTACCTCAAATGTTTTTTTTGGAAAATATTCAAGTTTTATGTTTTTTGGGGCAAAAAAAGCAGTGCGCTCATGTGACGAAACCGGGATATAAAGGGTTAAAATCCGCGAAATGTAATTAAAACTTGACATGAATATTTCAAGGAGAAGTAGGTCTAAAAGATTGGCTAATTTAAAGTGGAATAAAATATTATTTTATAAATTTTTTATAGCACTTTTTTGGGCGTGGTCGATTGGGACCGATAGTGTGTGCATTTTATGAAATGCGCTCCTGCAAAAAAAATAAAAGGCGATCAAAATGACTGTTGGTGCCAATCTTTGGTCCATCCAAAGGCCTAATTAAAAGTACAATAAAATATAACTTTCAAATGTATTTTATGGAAAATATTTAATTTTTTCATTTTTTTCGCCAAAAACGGCCGTGCGCTCATATGACAAAACCGGGATATAAAGGGTTAAAATCCGCGAAATGTAATTAAAACTTGACATGAATATTTCAAGGAGAAGTAGGTCTAAAAGATTGGCTAATTTAAAGTGGAATGAAATATTAATGTATAATCTTTTTATAGCACTTTTTATGGCGTGGTCAATTTTTGGCTCTAGGACCTCATAAGGGGTACGTGTTTTAGGTACTACCAAGGGTTAAAAAAGCATTTTAAAGAACCTTTTTAAATCTTTAAAAATAAAATGTATCATAAATTGAATTTGAGTAGGGTAAAATAAATACGACCTTCCTTTGATATCAAACATCCTTGAAAGAGTAGTTGTCAAACAGCTAACAGATCATCTGCAGAGGTTTATTTGAAGAGTTTCAGTCAGGTTTCAGAGCTCAGCACAGCACAGAAACAGCTTTAGTGAAGGTTACAAATGATCTTCTTATGGCCTCTGACAGTGGACTCATCTCTGTGCTTGTCCTGCTAGACCTCAGTGCAGCGTTCGATACTGTCGACCATAATATCCTATTAGAGCGATTAGAACAGGGGTCACCAACACGGTGCCCGCGGGCACCAGGTCGCCCACAAGGACCACATGAGTCGCCCGCGGGCCTGTTCTAAAAATAGCTCACCATAACAACTTACCAGTAAGCTGCATCTATTTTTATTTTTTCTTGCTATTTTTTTTTTAAATCACAATTGCATTGGTGTTAATTTGTTAGAGATAATATATAAAAAAAATGTTTATTATTAAATATTAGATCATGATCTAATATTTAGTGCTAGCTGGTCTCCACGGAAACAGTTGCCGTGAAGACCAGCAAAGGCAAAGGTGAGGAGATGAGGAAAACATGGCGGAAAAAAGGAAGAAAACATATCATTTTCACAGTGAATGGGAGGAAGAGTTCTTTTTTACCACTGTGAAAGATTCATGCGTGTGTCTCATTTGCGGGGCAACTGTGGCAACGGCAAAGCGGCACAACGTGGAGAGACATTTCCGAACGTGTCACACAAGCTACCATGCTAACTACCCAAAGGGCACCACACTGCGAGCGGAAAAGGCCCGTGAATTAAAGGCAGGTTTGCGCAAACAGCAGTCTTTTTTCACGAGACCGGTGAAAAACTCTCAAAAAGCAACCGAAGCCTCATTTAGAGCTACACATTTCATGATTAAGAAAAAGAAGGCATTTTTAGACGGGGAGTATTTCAAAGAAGCAATGATGATAATTGCAAAAACTGTCACGGTTTGCGGGGCAAGCCGTGTGGATTTGTAGTGAGGATCCAAAAGGCGGCAGCTCTGGTGCAGGTGAGTGTTTATTTACAGCAGTGGGTACAAACAGCAACAGGGTGTGAACATGAAACCGAAACCTAAACTGGGTAAACTAACAACACAAACCAGGAATGACGGTGCAGGGAGGTCCGGGGAAATACATACAGGGAGACCGAGGGGAAACAACACAGACGAACCAGCAACTACTATGACAGAAGACACAACTTAAATACACTCAGAGAACACAGGGGGATTACATACAGGTGGGGACACAGCTGGGAGTAATTAACATGACGAGACTAGGGAGGCAAACTGAAAACACTCACATAAGACACAGACCTTCACAATTAAACAGGAACTTACACATGAAAGGACACAAACTAAGAAACGCGGACTAGATACAGGAACACACGGGCAGAACAGAGTAAACACTAACCAGAGGAAGAACAGAACCAAAATCGCGAAGAGAAAACACAAAACGCTGGGTCAAAAGGACCCAGGATCATGACAGTACCCCCCCCCCACCCCCCTCAAAGGCTGGCTCCAGACAGCCCAACAAAAAACAGCCAGAAAAAACAGAAAACAACCCGACCAGGGCGGGCGGCGGGGGCCCAGGAAGGAGGGCTCGAAGCAAAACAAAACCAGAGCACCAGAAGGCCAAAAGACAAAAACAAAAAACGAGCCCAAAACCAAAAGAAACGAAGCACACCAAAACACAGGAAAAAACAGAGTCCAAAACAGAAGAGTTCAGGGGGCCGACAGCACAGGAGTCCAAAACAGTTCAGGGGGCCGGCCAGGGGGCCAACAGCACAGGAGTCCAAAACAGTTCGGGGGGGCCGGCCAGGGGGCCGACAGCACAGGAGTCCAAAACAGTTCGGGGGGGCCGACCGTGCGGACGGCAACGGCGGCGACGCGGATACAGTTCGGGAGGCCGGCCGTGCGGACGGCAACGGCGGCCACTCAGGCGATGGCGGTCCGGGGGCCGGCCGTGCGGAAGGCAGCGGCGGCCACTCAGGCGATGGCGGTCCGGGGGCCGGCCGTGCGGAAGGCAACGGCGGCCACTCAGGCGATGGCGGTCCGGGGGCCGGCCGTGCGGAAGGCAGCGGCGGCCACTCAGGCGATGGCGGTCCGGGGGCCGGCCGTGCGGAAGGCAGCGGCGGCGACGAAGGAGACCACGGAGCAGTTCAGGGGACCGACCCCGACGGCGGTGACGTCCAGCAGGTGGCCCGGAAAATGGCCGGCGATATCGAGGTGCAGAGCGAGGCTTGGGCGGCGGCTTAACAGCCGCAGGACCAGGCGTAGCAGAAGCAGAGGCCGGACCAGGCGTAGCAGAAGCAGAGGCCGGACCAGACGTAGCAGAAGCAGAGGCCGGACCAGACGAGGATGAAGACTCTGATGAGGCCGGACCAGACGAGGATGAAGACTCTGATGAAGCTGGACCAGGCGACGACGAGGCGGCCGCAGGTGGCGGCTGGACAGGCCCCTCGGACCCTCCAGCGGAGACAGGCGGCTGAACGGGCCCCTCGGACCCTCCAGCGGAGACAGGCGGCTGAACGGGCCCCTCGGACCCTCCAGCGGAGACAGGAGGCTGAACGGGCCCCTCGGACCCTCCAGCCGACGAGGCATGAGGCTGGTGTGGTTCTCCGGAACCGCCAGCTGACGAGGAAGGCTGCTGGACGGGCTCCTCGGGCCCCCCAGCTGAAACAGGAGACAAAGGCCGGAGCGGTCCCTCGGACCCTCCAGCGGAGATACGAGACGAAGGCTGGACGGGCCCCTTGGACCCTCCAGCAGAAGCCATCACAAAGCCAGCAGGCATGGAGTCCACTGGCAGACATGAAGGAAATGGGTGCTGTGGTGAGCACTGGCCCTGCTCAGACAGCACTGACACGGGGCACTTCCCAGGTGGCTGCTTAAACTCCAGGGGTCCAGAATCAGCTGAGGACTGGGACCTAGCCTCTGGGGAAGCCCTGGAGCGGCAAACAGTGCCAATGGCGGCTGAATCATGAAAAGCACCTTGAGTAGGACTTAGGCTTTCTCCCTGCACGGAGTGAACGGGTGGAACCGGTAATGCTGGAGCTACTGGGGCCTGCGCTACAGGCGGCACTGGAGCTACTGGGGCCTGCGCTACAGGCGGCACTGGCCCCGCCCCTCCCTGAGCCTGGTTCTGCAGGAGGTTTCTTCCTGTTAAAAGGGAGTTTTTCCTTCCCACTGTCGCCAAAGTGCTTGCTCATAGGGGGTCATATGATTGTTGGGTTTTTCTCTGTATCTATGAAGCGCCTTGAGGTGACTGTTGTTGTGATTTGGCGCTATATAAATAAAATTGAATTGAATTGAGCATAGACATATATTAATGGTTTATTGCCATTTCGCAGCATACCAAAAGACAAAAAGACATTTTAACCCTCAGCACAACATCACTACTAATAGATGTCACATATTAGTTATTTAAACAGTAATAATTAAATATATTTGCCATACTATAAATAAATATATATAAATACTACATCTATAGATAACAACAACAATTAATACATTTATTGTTTAATTAATAAAACATCAGAAAGTGATAAAAACACATTAGAAATAGCAATACCTTCATAACAGACCAATAAATCAACACATTTTCATCAGCAGATGTTTGCATGTTCAGTAAAAATATTTCAACAACAAGTTTTTGATTAAAATTATCAATGAACTTACTTTCTGTAAGGTAAGTTTTATGTTGGACTCATGGTTCTTTGTTAGTCCAGTTTAGGACAATGTCTCTGACGTATGTATCATATCAAATATATGTCATATCAAAACAACCCCACACCTGCAGTTGTTTCAGTTTTTCACAGGTGTTTCCTGTCAGCTGGTCAACCTCACTCAGGGGGGACATCCATATTAGCCAACCAAATGACAAGCTCCTCCCTTTGTGCTTCAAATCCCTCCCACTCTGAGACAAGGAGCTGAGAGAGAGAGAAAAGAGTCAATTATAAAGAAGAGAGAAAAGTGAAACCCTCCTCAGTAGGTCTGACTCGCATACCTGCAGTCGACCTGCGATGGACTCCAGTTTGGCGTTCACTTCATTCCAGCGGCGGCCACACTCCCTCGCCAATGCCAGTAGCCGAGTCTGCAGCGTGCCCTGGAAGAGCCGAGTTAATGTTTGACTCCTCCTGATCAGGCTCTCCAGCTGGATGAGCCGAGGTCTCCCCTCTCGCCGCTGCCTCTGAACACAGAAACACAAATTGCATTTTTGCTATTCTTTTCCAGGCTTGATCATGTGGAGGTATTTGGAAAACTGTTTTGGCTAGAGGACGACTGTTGTCTTGCAGAAAGTTAAATCAAATGTATGCGATACACAATCAATTCACAAGAACGCATTGTAAAAGAAAGTCCCATTCTTGCCTGATTTCAACTGAATTCTTCATCAAAACGGAGACAGAATTAAAACGAGTGTTTGCAGCAAATGTGAGCACAAAGCCTCACTTTGTACAAGCCTGCTATTACAGTTCTCCTCTATGCAGACAACGTTCCTGTTTTCAAGGCACAACTTGGATCTGCTGTACAAATCTTATGGATACACACTAAATGAAACAGTAGTGTGCACGACTCCAGATTCTGATCCCTCATCCTAATAGGGTTCCAAATGGCTCACAAAAACCCACATAGCAAATGCTGAGGCTTCAAAATACAAAGTCCATAAACCAATGACTGACATGGGTTTTATCATAAGGGTGATAAATATACAGATTTCAGTCTGTCTTAGAGATTTGATGTTCATTTACCTGCAGATGCACTATACGTGTGTGCTCTGTGGTTTTCCACAACGTTTTGCACATCACTATTTAATACAGGAAGTAGGTGAACTAAAACAAGTCATCTTTCTTTGTGAGAGGACCATATTAATGAAACAAACCTCAATGACATCATAGGGATCCCTAAAGATGCTCCTGCTGCTTCTCTTCCTCCTCATCCTAAGCTTCCTTCTCCTTGTCCTCGACTTCCATCCAATTGTAATTCAATCTAATTGTTTTTCTCTCCCTCCTCTTCCTCATTTTGTTGGAGCTGTGAACAGAATTAGTGTGAATCTGGATTAATTTGTGCAAACAAGAAAAATCTACAGCTTTTTGGTCTTGTGATTTAAGCTGGGAAGATTTATGTGTTGATGCTACCTGCTTCATCTCTACGACTGGCTGCTGAGTGATATTTACACCCTGGCTGGATTACAAACTTTAACCCCGTGCTCAACTTTGGCCCAGCAATAATGACCTCTTCTTGGCTTAATGTATGATGGTGGATAAATGAAATATGCAAAGAAAATTTAACTATATTACAAAAGGACATCTATCTTGGAAACATCAAATGACTGGAGCATAACTTGTCAACTAGTCCGAAAATAAGTTATACAGGAACAGTCAAAGACGCACCTTCATGCTCTTCCAGAATTCAAAGTACAGGTTCATGTGAGTATTTAATGTACGGCTCAGCTCTACTGAATTTCAGAGTTTCTAGAGCAGACACAGAGCTCATGTCAAAACAGGCTTCAGGCGCCATTTTAGTGACTTTAACAATATTATAAATTTTAATATCAGTCTAGCTGACATTACGTTATGTACGCAGCACGCAATTGAACCACATATTTTAGAAGCCAAAGTGTTCTAACGTCACTCTCTCGACCTGTCATTTGGCTCGAAACACATATTCACAAATTGCTCAGTGATAAACATATAGTCAGATCATTTACCTAAGCAGTGTGCTTTGTCAAAACTAAGTAACTGTGTTGGTAATGAACACATAAGTATGTTCATTACATTGACATTCTGTTGTGCAATTGTTATTTACTTGTATTTTATAATTTGACTTACACACTTACATACTGTTGGGTGGTTTGGAAAGTTTACAATAACTAGTATTATCATTATGCTATATTTTCTAATATATATAATAATCTCAAAAGTAATGCCTTAAAGCCAAAAATAGTAATACTTTATTAAAATGTAAAACTAAAGTACAGTATTTGAATGTGTGTATTGTGCCTACTGTTTGTTAACTCACCACATTCATAAATGTCTTAATAATAAATTCCATATTCTATTACCACATTATTTGTGATCAGTGGGTTTGCGGGGTTAGGGGTGTTGGGGGTAGGGTCTTTAGGCTTTGGCCCCCACCCCTGCCACCAGTATATTTTTAAGTATTTCTAACTTTTATTTGAATATTCAGTTTCCTACCATCTGCTCTTAAAGGGTAATCACCAGGTAACCCGCCCTCCCCCTTCGCACACACATGCACACAAACAAAACACACAGTATAATTCACAGCCTCATTATAGTAAATAAATATTTATGCCATTTTACACCATCAAACTTAGATTGCTAAGGATGAAGAACCTTTTGTTCTTTAAAGAACCATTTGTAATAGCTGAAGAACCATCTACAAAATAATAAGGTTCTTTGACGTATGATGGTTCTTTAAAGAACCATGAAGACATCTGAAGAACCATTTAAGAACCATAATTTTTCTAAGAGTACCTGCATTCCTCGTGATGTTCCGTGTTTACCTGTTCCCCCCTCAGGTCCTGATGAATGGTTTGTCCCTTTGGATCTGGGTGTGGTGATGAAGGAGGGAGAGGAAGGCACAATTCCCTGCATGGTGTCCAACCCGAACCTCAATGTCTCACTGTACGAGCGCCCCAGCAGGAGGCTGGTAAGCGGGATGACATATGAGCCGGGGCGTGGCTTCACGGGTCACCTCAATGACACATCATACATGTGCATCGCCACAAACGGAGCTGAGGAGAAGGAGTCGCAGACGTACTACGTCTTCAGCATTATAGGTTTGTGTCTGTCTACCTTCTGATAATGTTTAGTTCACATTTATGCTGAAAGGTTGCCATTCATTCATAAACAAGTCATATTCCTACCTGTCTCCCCTGCTACCTGTATCATTTTTGTGCACCTGCGTATTTCAGTCCCAAAGGTAATGGAAGTGGACCTGACGGTGTCCAGCAGTGTGCTGAAGCAGGGCGAGGTCCTCACAGTAAACTGCACAGTTAGAGACACAGAGATGGTGTTCTTCTCCTGGGGCTTCCCCCCGCAGACAGGTACCTGTCTGCCTTCCTGTCTGCTTACCCACCTGTACCTGTCTGTACCTGTCTGTCTGGTGTCACCTAACTATGATGATTTTTCTTTGCAGGAAATTGAGCCGCTGACGGACTTCTTGCCCAATCAGATCCGCTCCTTTGTTAACATCACTGCAGCAACAGTGGCAGATTCAGGTAGGGCGCTCGGTGGCTCAGGTAAAGGTGTGCAGCTTGCTGAGAAACTGTGCTGAGGGAAATAATGCCGTACTGTTCCTGCAGGTGTTTATAGCTGCACGGTGCAGGAGACAACACAGGGACAAACTGTGGTGAAAAATATCACAATAACAGTGCTGGGTCAGCAAACACACACACTCACACACACACACACACACACACACACACACTCACACACACACACACATAGAACAGACACACACATGTAAAGTGTGTTTCTCCATGTCTCTGCAGACCGAGGTTATGTTTACCTGTGGCCCTTAGGTGAGACCAATGTGTCATCTCTCCTCCATCACACGCTGGAATTAAGTGTAGATATTGACGCCCACCCCGCCCCCACCATCATCTGGACGAGACAGAACCAATCTGTTGCCACAGAAACCACTACTATCAACACCACACACCTGTCAGACAGCCGGTAGGTCAGAGGTCAGACCTCAGATGAGGAGAATCAGAATCTTTATTGTCATTGTGTTTGCAAACAACAAAAATTGTAAGCAAACCCATTCAGCACAAGTGAAAAAAGGGCACTTTAAAAGGAAAGAAGTTTATGTGTGCAATACATTTTAAACAAATAAACAAATAAATAAATAAATATAGTATGTACAAGACTTTATATAAGAATGAACAAGTGAGAATACGGTTGCCGCACAGTGCTTCAGACCTTAGAATATTGCACAGTTAAAAAGAAAAAAGAAAAGAAAATATTGCATAGTTGAGGGTTGTGTTTTCGCAGTGATTTATCCCCCGAGTGTATTTATTAATGCAACAGCCCTGGCATATGTGCTAATGGTTGCTAAAATGAGGAGGAGCTAAATGTTTGATTGATTAGGTATGTGAGCACACTGACGCTGGTGCGCGTGCAGATGGATCAGACAGGAAGTTACACCGCAACTATTTCCAATGATGACGACATCAGAGAGGCTACATTCAACCTGGAGGTACAAGGTGAGCCACATGGCCACCAGGTGTGTATGCCACATCATGTGACATCATGCTGTCATTTACAGACCTTTTGTGTGCATGCTCAGTAACGAGTGTATTGTGTGAGCTGAGGAGTAACATTATCACATGACCTCAGGCTCCGCCTCCTAGCAGACATCTGTGTATGCATTTAAACAGAGGGCACATTTTACTTTTTAATAACACGTGTGTGTGTGTGTGTGTAGCTCCACCCAGGATCACATCCCTGTCAGAGGTCAGGAGTAACGCTGTGCTGTGTGTGAGTGAGGGAGCTCCACCCCCCTCTGTTACCTGGTACACCTGTTCCAGCTCACACAGGTAAACACGCACGCACACACACACACACACACACACACACGCACACACACACACACACGCACACACACACACACACACACACACACACACACACGCGCGCACACACACACACACACACACACACACACACACACACATAGTGTAACAGTATTGGTGTTACCATGGTGATCCTGTCCTTTAACCTACTGCAGATGCAATCATTTGAATGGCGAGTGGAGGAGCCAATCAAAAGACTCAGAGGGCATGACGCTACAGGAGAACATTACTATGGTGGCAGAGAGAGGTGTCACCCAGGTAACCACTGACATCAAGAGAGTGATGTCATCAGAAGGGAGGGGAAACAGTAACATATTAAGTTGACCGGTGGCTCTGTGTGTGTTTGTTCTACCTGTGCAGGTACACAGCATGCTGACCCTCCAGACTCTCAGCTCTCTGTCGGCCGTTCGCTGTGAAGCCACAAACTCGGTGGGCAGACAAGCGAAGGACCTGCGAGTCATCTCCAGCTGTACGTATCCATGCTGCAGGCGTTTGAGCTCAGGCGGGTTCTCTGAGGAACTGAGGCAGAACGTTCATTCAAACACTGTCTTCAGATGTCTGCTTTAAAACATCGTCCACATCCTGAGCACACAAACAGCTGCTGACAGAGGAGAAAGAGCTCCTCAGAGCTCCTGTCCATCACAGAGGTCACAGGAGTGGCTGAATGCATGAAGGAAGAGATGAAAAGTGAAATGTGACTAGAGAAGTGGAGACAAGCTCATGCTGTGACTTAGACTAACACACCATAACTCATCTGGTCAGCATGTGAACATCGGGATCTCCTGCCAGATGTTCAGTACTTTGAATAAAGGTGCTGCAGATACATGGAGGAGATGATCAGAAGCTGAAGTTTCACTGAGTTTGGTACAAAGACTCAAACATCTCAGGAGGAGCTCAGAGAGACAAAGAAGAATTTATTTCTAAAGAAAATCTACTGAAGAAGAACTGAGGCCTCAACAAAGAGAGCAGCACTGGTTAGGAAAACCCTCAGAGGACGATGATCAGTGCTGGATGTGACAGAGTCAAATCTTCTGCTAAAAAGAGGAACCTGAAATATTACTTGGCTTGGCTCTCTTACTTGGCTCTCGGTGAAGGCGGTCGCACTTTTCTCCTCTCCTCCTTCCCCTTATCTTCCCTGTTTAGCCTCTTGTGTCCTGTCTTGTCTCGCGTGCACTACTTTTCCCTTGAACAGTCTCTCACTGTCGTTCTCTAAAACCTAACAGAGAATTATGGATTTGATCAACTGGTCTCTGAACGCTATTGACACCCTACAAATGCAGGCCATTTACCATTTACCATTTACCCTCTTCTCAACGAGAAGTCTGGGCTCGGGAGAGCCCGAGTGCCCTGGAGGGACTTTCCCTGCCGGATACACGATGGATGGGTGGCAAACCTGGAGGATCTTGTGCCTGGCGGGACTGTCTATCGAGGACGCTGAGGATATTTACCTATTCGGAACCATGATAACAGGGTTCTTGCTGATCGGAGCTGGCTTGGCCCTGACTTATCGGAGAAATAAGAGAGCGGAACCAGCTGTTCAAACCCCCCCTAAGCTGACCGCTGGAATTGAAGCGATGGGACGAGGCGCGGCCTCCCACGCCGAACGCAGCATGGTTAACACCTTGGAGACGCTTACAGCTGCCGTGAAGACTCAAACTAACACCATTGAGCGTATGATGGGATACATCAGAGAGGGGCCTGCTCACAATAACACCCTTGAGCGAAAGTTGGATAACATCGCAGAACGGCTCACTGCAGCTGTGGGGTCTCAGAACCAAAAGAATGACAACACCACGGAACAGAAGCTTGATACCATCATGGGGAGGCTCGCAGCGCTCCAACGGGAAATCGAGGCCCCAGTGTCAGAGTGCTAAATTCGCTGCTCGCATAAAGGAGAAATCAACAATATTCTACATTTGGACACCACGGCGCCAGCTGCTTAGGCCCAAGGCTGGAGCCCACCAAAACAACTCCCTGATAACGACTGTGTGATGACTATTCTTCCCGCCCCATGAAGGACACCTGGATCGGCTGGAGGACTGTTTACTTAGCCTGATACAGCGAAGGACACTGTCTCAGCTGAACTATGGACACGCACACACATACACTTACACTGATAAGCACGCACTCATCCCCCTCCCTTCCAAACGCCTTCGATGCTTGTTCCTGCGGGGGAAGGCAGCGGGTCTGCGTGCCGCGCTGAAATGGTAGCATGGTGCAGGACGACTGCTGTGTTCCTTCGAATCACCCCCCACCCCGCTATCCATCCCCTGTGGCTTGTCATGTGCTCTGATGTTGTGATGCGGACATTAATGTGCTCTCTGTGCAGAGGAGTTTTTTTTTTTTGTTTCCTGTTCTCATGCTGTCCTCCCATAGGTTGCCCAGCGTGTGAAGAGGTCTCTTTTTTTTCCTCTTGTACTTTTCCCAATGTTGTGTAATTTTTTCAGTGTTATTCTCCCAACGCTGCCGATCTCCGACTGTATTCCCTTGTGTTGTCTTGTTGTTGTGTGTGTAAGTCGGGGGGGGGGGGTCCTATTCCTCTGTGGGGCAAGCTGCATATGGCCAATAAAGCATTCATTCATTCATTCATTCATTAAAGAGCCAGGAGAACCTGTCACTGTCTGAGCTGGCAGACCGTGGCGGGGTTAGAGGGTGGACCCAATTGCAGACACATGGAGTGGAGGTGAATGTTTAACAAAAAGCAAGCCGTAATTGTTGGCGGGAAAAAATAAAAACAAAACAAAACCCAGAGGCAAACAGGGAACTGACAAATACAAAGAAAAGCCTGAAACTTGGAAATGCAGGTGGAGATACACAGGGGACGATGAACAGATGATCTGACTGGTAGCAACGGAGAATACACACATGAGGAAACAGGGAACAGGAAGGGAACACAGCTGTAACTAATCGAAGAAGATGAGACATGGAGAAAGCAAAACAGAAACCGGCACCCGACACAGACTGTCAAAGTAAAACAGGAGGCACACGAAAGTAGAAACAGGGATGACAAGAGGGAACAAAAGTGAGGCACAGGAACATCTAAGCACTAGAAATCATTAATAACCAGAAACAATATCAATAATCGCAAACATAAACACGGAGTCACTAGACTCCGCATCATGACAGAACCGGCACCCTCCCCTCACCCCCACCGGTCCTTGAGCCTTGTTCTGCTGGAGGTTTCTGTCTCTTCTTTAGCTTCTTTACCTTACAATATAAAACGCCTTGAGGCAGTTGTGGTGATTTGGCGCTATATAAATAAAATTGCTTTCAATAAGAGAAGCTCTATTTAGGATAAACCCACAAGAAAAGATGATCAGTACTGGGTGAGAGGGATAAAGTCAAGCCTCCTGCTAAAAAAAGTTAATATTAAAACAAAATAATAATTAATCCTACAGTTTTTGGCAGGTTTTGTTTGTTTTTTTGTTGTTTAGGGTAAATTATTGTGTTTATTTCTAACATTTCTTATGTTATCTGTGTTCAGCTCTCCTGTCTCAGGTGGTGGTCTTAGCAGTAGTCCTGGTGTTGGTCATCATTGCTGTCATCTTCCTCATCATCCTCATCATCTTATGGAGGAAAGTTAGTATTCAGATGAAATAAACGTCTAGCTGAACAGTAGTACTAGCTCCATTACTGTTGCATGGACCGTCAAATATTTGCTGCATGTTCATGTAACTTCATGAATCCACCAAAGTATTTGGTTCCGTTTTATTTCTGTGTGTAGAAACCTCATTATGAAGTTCGTTGGAAGGTGATCGAGTCTGTGAGTCCTGATGGACAGCAGTACACCTACCTCGACCCCACCCAGCTGCCCTACAGCCCAACCTGGGAAATAGACAGAGACCATGTAGTTCTTGGTAAGACTGCAAAACCATATTTTATGTAACAATGAGATTAATTCATCAATGTCTCTCCCTCATTGTGCCTTACACGGCACGAGTCTTTGTGTCCTGGGTTTTGTCTTTGGCTCCAAACAGGTATAAACCTGTTTTTGCCTTCAAACACTTCTGGATTGTTTTCACATAATTTTCAGTGTGATTATTGATCTGCTATCTATGGAGCTCTGTCTCAGCAATTTGACTCTCAGTGACCCTCATCCTACCTCCACTAGGTGTGAAGATTGATGATTGTGCAGCTGAGGATTCTGGGCCATTCATGAAGGCGTTTCCTGATTGTAAACAGAAATTTCCCCTGGGAGATTGTGTTTCAGATGTTTTTCAGATCTTCCTCATGCTGCAGAATATATTCAATGTTCCAATGAGCACTTGGAACAAACTGCAAATCTTTGATTTCATCAAGAAAGTCATCAAGAAACTCAACCAACCACGATACTGTCCAATCACACCTGAGCCTGAGAAAAAATGGGACAACTGTGTATAAAAACTCAATTCCTTATCAGATTCTTTTATATCAAAGCTGAAATTCACATTTGGACTGAATTGTTCCACATCTAAAGACTATGTTACTGACCTTTAAGCTTTGGAGTAAGTTGCAGTTTGAAGTAAGATGAGAAAGTCATTCTATCATCGCAGAAACCCCATCTGCCTCTCTGTCTTCAGGACAGGTGCTGGGTTCAGGGGCTTTCGGACGTGTTGTTGAGGCAACCATCTCTGGTCTGATTAATTCTCATTCTACAAAGGCGGCCGTGAAGATGGTCAAACGTACGTAGCTGTCTGTCTGTCTTTCAGTCTCTCTGACTGTCTGTCTGTCAGTGGTTTGTATCATGTCTATCTAACAGACTCCAATTTGTGCATGTAAATGGAGAGTCTTCTTCACACACTTCACACAAGTTTAATTATGGAGTTGCACAGGGTTCAGTGCTAGGACCAATTCTGTTTACATTATACATGCTTCCCTTAGGCAGCATCATTAGAAGACATAGCATACATTTTCACTGCTATGCAGATGACACCCAGCTCTATCTGTCCATGAAGCCAGATGACACACACCAATGAGTTAAACTGCAGGAATGTCTTAAAGACATAAAGACCTGGATGGCCGCTAACTTTCTGCTTCTTAATTCAGATCAAACTGAACTTATTGTACTCGGCCCTGAAGATCTTAGAAATATGGTATCTAACCAGATTCTTACTCTGGATAGTAATGGATTGCATTTATAAAGCGCTTTTCTAGACACTCAAAGTGCTTTACAATTCCACTAGTCAGTCACTCTCACATTCACACACTGGTGGAGGCAAACCACAGTTATAGCCACAGCTGCCCTGGGGCAGACTGACAGAAGCGAGGCTGTCATCGGCCCCACCAGCCAACACCAGTAGGGTGAAGTGTCTTGCCCAAGGACACAATGACCAGGACAGACAAAGCTGGGGATCCAACTGGCAACCTTCCGGTTACAAGATGCGCTTCCCAACCCCCTGAACCACGGTTACCCCGTGGATGGCATTACCTTGGCCTCCAGTAAACTGTGAGGAACCTTGGAGTCATTTTTGACCAGGACATGTCCTTCAATGCACATATTAAACAAATATGTAAGACTGCTTTCTTCCATTTGTGCAACATCTCTAAAGTTAGAAATATCCTGTCTCAGAGTGACGCTGAAAAACTAGGCTGGACTACTGAAATTCATTATTATCAGGATGGCCTAAAAACTCCCTGAAAAGCCTTCAGTTAATCCAAAATGTTGCAGCAAGAGTCCTGACAGGGACTAGAAAGAGAGAGCAGACTTCTCCTGTTTTGGCTTCCTGTTAAATCCAGAATTCAAAATCCTGCTCCTCACATACAAGGTCTTAAATAATCAGGCCCCATCTTATCTTAATGACCTTGTAGTACCATATCACCCTATTAGAGCACTTCACTCTCGCTCTGCAGGCCTACTTGTTGTTCCTAGAGTATTTAAAAGTAGAATGGGAGGCAGAGCCTTCAGTTTTCAGGCCCCTCTTCTGTGGAACCAGCTTCCAGTTTGGATTCAAGAAACAGACACTATCTCTACTTTCAAGATTAGGCTTCAAACTTTCCTTTTTGCTAAAGCATATAGTTAGGGCTGGACCAGGTGACCCTGAATCCTCCCTTAGTTATGCTGCAATAGACATAGGCTGCTGGGGGATTCCCATGATGCACTGGGTGTTTCTTCTTCACTCACTAATAGACCTCTCTGCATTGAATCATATCTGTTATTAACCTCTGTCTCTCTTCCACAGCATGTCTTTTATCCTGTCTTCCTTCTCTCACCCCAACCAATCACAGCCCTCCCTGAGCCTGGTTCTGCAGGAGGTTTCTTCCTGTTAAAAGGGAGTTTTTCCTTCCCACTGTTGCCAAAGTGCTTGCTCATAGGGGGTCATATGATTGTTGGGGTTTTCTCTGTATGTATTATTGTAGGGTGTAAATTACAATATAAAGTGCCTTGAGACAACTGTTGTTGTGATTGGTGCTGTATAAATACAACTGAATTGAACTAAATTGATTGAAACATTAATTAAAGGCAGGACTTCTTTGAGCAGTTTTATAGGAATGGGGTCTAAAAGACACATTGATGGTTTGGAAGAAATATTTACAAAGTTAACTCAGAAAGATCAATTGGAGAAAAGACTCTAAATGAGTATCAATGGTACTGAAAGTAGCTGTAGATAATGTTACATCTGTGAGATGATTATGAGTCATTTTTTCTCTAATGGTTAAAATCGTATTTGTGAAGAAGTTCATGAAGTCATTACTAGTTAACGTTAAAGGGAGGGTTGGCTCAACGGTGCTCTGACTTTTTGTCAGCCTGGCTACAGTGCTGAAGAGAAACCTGGGGTTGTTCTTATTTTCTTCAATCAGTGATGAATAGTAAGATGTTCTGGCTTTGCGGGGGGCTTTCTTATAAAGCAGCAAACTATTTCTCCAGGCTAAATGATGAGCTTCTAAATTTGTGACATGCCATTTTCTCTCCAGCTTACGAGTCATCTGCTTTAGGCTACGTGTTTGAGAATTATACCACGGAGTCAGGTACTTCTGATTTAAGGCCTTAGTTTTCACAGGAGCTACAGTATCCAGAGTCGTACGTAGTGAGGAGGTAAAATTATCCTCCTAAGACCCGAACTCTTCCACAGCATGCATTTTTAATTTCTCTTTGATATTTGGGCTGATTGGGACCCGATGAATGTAAAAACAAAGAATCACCAGATTTTTTTTTTACCTAATTTTTGTTTCTAAGAAAAATCAGAGCCACATATGAGGATATTTGTTTAAAATTTCGATAGAACAGTAGCAGTATAATGTCCTCGTAAGTGGATATCAGGCAGTTTTAGAGCAAAATTGAGTATTTTGGTCTAAATAACCCAAAATGTGATGTCCACATATGTGGAAGCCAGGTCCTAGGAGGTTAATAGCAAGATGATCGACCTCTGTTGGAGTAGCGTTCAGGTAGCTGCTCTGCTCTGTGTTGGTACAGGGCATTGAAGATGATAACAGTGGGTGTGTGGAGGTAAACACAGATGACACGAGAGCTCTCGATTAACACTGCTGGTTTATTACTCATCACCACACAACTGAATACTTTTCCCTCCAAAACACAGCAACAACACTTCCTGAGAACTGGGTGTGAGTGGAGCCCTCCAGTGGTCCGCCACAGGTGGATTATATTCTTAAACTTAGTTACAGCACTTTCAGAAAGTCATCTACTGTGATGAAGTCAACTCTCCGCTGCTGTGTAATCAATTATTGTAAATGTAAATGTTATCAGGAAATGTTTAGGGTAAGGAAATGATAAGGACACACTGATGGAAAGTCTCTGGACCCTGCTGTTCAAAGATGGACCAGTCTGTGAGATCAAGACAGTCCTATAGTTGGAGAAGAACATCATCTGCTTCATGTCACCATACACATGGTTGACTGTCCTATCCCCCTGGTAGAATCCTGAACAAGTTGGTGGAATTTCAATCCAAAGTAAAGTCGAGGCTTAGGCCGAGGCTGATGTCTGTTAGTTCCTGATGACTGAAAGTGATCAGTGAGTTGCAGGAAGGAGCAAAGAAAAGGCATGAAAAACCCAAAAAGGTGCACAGTAGTTGGGAGCGCTGTGCTGCTGCATACCTATGTGCTACCGTATGTGCTGCCATCTTGAGGGGGTTTAATACTTTGGCCAGATTTCTAGAAATGAGAGCTGCTCCATCCAAAGTATCCCCTAAGAAGACCAGGTTTCCGCCAGAAACTTTCCCAATTATCTATGAAGCCCGCATCGTTTTTTTGACACCACTCAGACAGCCAGCAATTTAAGGAGAACATGCGGCTAAACATGTCACTCCTGGTCTGATTGGGGAGGGGACCAGAGAAAAATACAGAGTCCCACATTGTTTTGGCAAAGTTACACACCGATTCAATATTGATTTTAGTGACCTCCGATTGACATAACCTGGGTGTCATTACAGCCAGTGTGAAAATATAGTTAGGGCTGGACCAGGTGACCCTGAATCCTCCCTTAGTTATGTTGTAATAGACGTAGGCTGCTGGGGGATTCCCATGATGCACTGAGTTTTTCCTTTCCAGTCACTTCTCACTCACTATGTGTTAACAGACCTCTCTGCATTGAATCATATCTGTTATTAACCTCTGTCTCTCTTCCACAGCATGTCTTTTATCCTGTCTTCCTTCTCTCACCCCAACCGGTCGCAGCAGATGGCCCCGCCCCTCCCTGAGCCTGGTTCTGCCGGAGGTTTCTTCCTGTTAAAAGGGAGTTTTTCCTTCCCACTGTCGCCAAAGTGCTGCTCATAGGGGGTCATATGATTGTTGGGTTTTTCTCTGTATCTATGAAGCACCTTGAGGCAACTTTTGTTGTGATTTGGCGCTATATAAATAAAATTAAATTGAATTGAATTGAATTGAAAAGCAGTTTCACCAACAGGTTCCTTCAACAGAATTCAGCATTAATGAATCAATGGTAAAGAAGTGGAAGAAGAGCAGTTTTTGGCTTGCACCACATTCCAAACGTGCTTCGTCTCTTTGCCATTACTGTCACCCGGCAGAATTTGCAGATGATATTGCTTGCAGCCGCTGCATTGCTTTCCACCAAAACAGGCGCAGCTTGATGACACACATGTGCTATTGCGGTAGAGCGGTATAGTTAAAATTCCTACTGTTGGCCAGATTTATATAGTTTCTACCGTATACCATTTAAACCGCCCACCCCTATTTATACCTATATGTAGCACTTATGTGGGTTTATATACAGTACCAATGGATAATAACCAAGGTGATTAGTAATATCGGCTAGTATCAGAAGAGTAAGAATGACTCTTAGAGCTCTGGTACAGAGAAATGAATGACAGAGAAACCAGACAAAGCACAGTTGTGTGGCTTAAAGGAAATTTTAGTGATTTAAGCCTTTTTTTAAAAAGATGTTTTTTTAAACAACACAGAATTACAACACATTTTAACAAAGATTTGAAGTATATAAAATTTCCCCCAAAGTAGCAAAAAAATAAATTAAATTAAATTAAATTGTGCACAAGTAAAGAATGAGTCTTTTAGGTCCAAATGGTACCAGTGGGGCCCATGACAAATGGATGTATTGCAACAAAGTTCTGTTCAATGAGAAGTGTGTGCGTGTGTTTGTCTGTCCTACCGCATTACTTGTACAGTGCAGGATTGCAGTCCATCAATGTGCAAAAGAGTGTGCGCACATATGTGTATTGTCCACTAGAATCTCAGGTTGGCTCCAATGAACACTGGAATACTCCGGGATTTGGAATCGCTGAACTGGTCCTTGGATTCGTCCCAAATAAATAAGTATATCACTCCTTTTAAGAAATGGAATAATATGCAAAAAATTATCAGAAACTGAACAAAGTGCATATAATCAATTTCAATAACATGTAAACAGGTGACTTCAGTCTACGAATAGGAATATTAACATAGATGTGCTTCACGTACCATAGGCCTAATAGTACAAGTGGAAATACACTAAAAATTACCTCCACATATCCATTACTGAGCATAGTAAAATAACCGATTGACATCAAAACAGTATAAGGAAGGTGTCGCTCTGTCCTCTATGACAGCAAACACAAAACTGTACTTCATGAACAATATCAGTTTAAATGGTTTTTAACTTGTTAGAGCTTACCGATAAAAATGTTTTAGCCCACCTGCTCTGATCGGCTGTAGAAGCAAGACACTAAAACTTGGGAGCTGGTACTAAAGAGGGACAAGAGCTACCTAGAGCTTTACCGATTGGCTTACACGAGAGGAGTGGAATAAAACAATAGGCTCTCATCAGAGCTCATCAACACTTGGAAAAAAAAAACCTCTTGTTTAACCAAAACACATATATAAATCTGCGTCCCTTTTAGGTTTACATAAATATATTGATTTTGTTTCACTGTCATTAAAGAAGGACTATAAGAGCAGAAATAATGAACATGAAATTAGATGATTTTAGAAACTGGGTTACACCTATTTCTATATTTATCTATCAATATCTCTGTTTCTACACTAATTTTATATGAGTGCTTGTTGGTTATTGTATATTTGCTACTATGACAACTCAGTTTACCTCTGGGATTAATAGATTCTGATTCTGAGTTATAATTTTACTGAATTTACATTTACCCTTAGCCAGCAGTTTTACATTTCCCTCAATGTCGCCTGCTCTTGCCCCTGGAAGACAATTGACTATGATTGCCGGTGTCTGTAGCTTCACATGTCTGAGAACAGAATCATCAATTACCAGAGTTTGACCCCCAGCGGGTGTGTCGCCGAGTGGGGAAAAATGGTTAGACACATGAACAGGTTGGTGGTGTACCTGGACCTTTTGTTTAAGACAATGCTTCCTCCTCACCGTCACCCAGCCGCCCTCTTTCCCCAGCTGCTTGGGGTCTGCCGGGGAATAGCTAGCGGGGCCTACGCTATCTTTGGCTGCCCCAGCTACAGGGGCCTGGCTAGCTGCGGGTGAATGAAGGGTGCGAAGCTGAGTCTCCAATTCAGTAATCCTGGCCTCCAGAGCTGCAAATATGCTGCATTTGTTACAAGTATCATTACTGCTAAAGGACGCAGAAGAGTAACTAAACATCTGACACAATGAGCAGGAAAGTGCAGGAGGGACACGTGAAGAGGCCATGCTGCTAGCGAGTGCGTTATAAGCTAAGCTAAGCTAGCAAAACAGTAAAGACACAGTGAGTGAATACTTTGGCTATAAATTAGGTAGTGAGTACACAGAGACTGTGCTTTGGATGAAGTAAGTGAAGATTATGCTGTGAAATAAAATGTTATCTGTAAGTGTTTAATTAAATTGGCTGCACAGGTGAGCTACACAAATGGAACAGGAAGTGATACTCTACCACAGAGAGAACCAACACCAAATGACAGCACCACATACTGTCTAGCTGTGTGTCTGTGACACTCTGACTGTCTGTCTGTCTCTTGTTTGTTTGTATGTCTGACAAACTCTTCCTGACTGTTTTTTTTTTGTCTGTCTGTCTGAATGTATCTGTTTGTCTGTAGGTCTGTCTCTCTGTCTCTCTGTTGGTTGGGCTATCTACCCGTCTGTCTGACTGTCTGACTGACTGACTCTGTCTTTCTGCAGCGAGAAGTGATGCAGTTCAGTCTCTGATGTCAGAGTTGAAGGTTTTGGTTCATCTCGGTCCTCACCTGAATGTTGTCAACCTGCTGGGAGCCTGCACGAGAGGAGGTCTCAGTTTACTCCTGATATAATCTTTGTTTAATCCCAAAGTGTTCTTCATATAACCCTAATATCATTCTTAAACAAATCCAGACATATCTCCAAAGGTTGATTTTGTTCATCTGGACGCAGCGTTTTCAGTGGGAGAAACAATTCGTCACTCATCCAAGTGACTTCTTCAGTCTCAGCTGACTGCAGGTTTCCCCAATCTTATAAACAGTACATTTGCATAATTACTGAAACCAGCCCACTGAAGAACCTGGCCTCCCAGCCCATTGTTCCTTCAGTGGTTTCACTGGTTTCAGTCATTTTGCAAATGTACTGTTTATAAGATTTGGGAAACCTGCAGTCAGCTGAGACTGAAGAAGTCACTTGGATGAGTGACGAAACGTTTCTGAAACTGAAAATGCTACACCTCTGTCAGTGCGCCCCAGGGCAGCTCTGGCTACGATGTAGCTTGCCATCACCAGTGTGTGAATGGGTGAATGGCTGAATGTAGTGTAAAGTTCTTTGGGGTCCCTAGGGACCAAATAAAGCGCTATACAAATACAGGCCATTTACCATTTACCATTTTATGTCCAGATGAACAGAATCAACTTTTGGAGATTTACTTACCTGGATGATTGAGCATGCATTAAGACATAATCCAGACATAATTCCAAGCAAATACAGAATTAATCCTCTTCTAATCCTCATTTATTTCTAGACTATTCTTTTCCCGAGTATTCACAAACTAATGTCTATCCTACAGTAAGTAATTTTATTTTTATTTATTTACAAGTTTCCAACTTAACCATGACTGATTATGACCAACACTAATGAGTGAACAGGTGAGGCACACCGACTGTACATAGCGGAGATTAAACAGAGCTGTTCTTGTTATCTGCAGTATCCTGGGATTATAATTTATGGAGATACTTGACTTAGTTCTAACCCAAGTCTTAGTCCTAAACCATCTCCAATGCTGTCCATACTCAAACTGATGCTAACTTAATCCTGACATGTCACCTGTGCAGGTCCCGTCTATCTGATCACTGAGTTCTGTTGTCATGGAGACCTGGTGAACTACCTGCAGAGGAACAAACATACCTTTCTACATGGAGACACACAGACCAAGAGGTCTGTCACACACCCACAGCCACACACACATGTAGATTCTGTCCAGTGCTGACTCACCGGCTCATTCACAGTGACAATGATGGAGGTTACATAGACATGAACAAAGAGGAGAGCGCTCAGTACGTTGCCATGAAGGAGCTCAGCTACGCCGACATCGAACCCGCCGTATACGAGACACCGTACACGCCTGCAGGTGATGGCTGCACACAGTTATGGCCATAAATATGTGGACACACCACACTCCTACCTGCAGAGTCAAGTCACTGAACATCCATATTAAGAAGCTGTTCCATGGACAAGTATGGGATATCTCTGGTTTAACTGGTGTTGTTCTACTTCAGACCAGCAGGAGGCATCATCGCTGCTCCTCAGTGACAGTCCTCTCCTCAGCCTCAATGATCTCATCAGCTTCTCTTACCAGATTGTTCAGGCTATGGACTTCCTATCATCTAGAAAGGTACTAACACTCATAAACGCAAATTGTTCAGTATGTACCTGTCACATGACCATAGGTGATGGGGCCTGATGATTTAAGACGTTGAATGTGAGGAGCAGGATTTTGAATTCTGAATATAACAGGGAGCCATTGCAGCGGAGTGAAGAGTTCGTGGGATGCTCCACAATGCTGGTGGCTTTGTGGATGCAGTGAGTACAATTAGTGTCTGATTACTAGCTAAGTCAGTCAGAGGTCAATAAAGTCAATATTGAATCAGTGTGTAACTTTGCCAAAACAATTGTGGGACTCTGTAGATTTCTCTGGTCCCCTCCCCAATTGGACAAGGAGTGGCATGTTTAGCCGCATCTTCTCCTTAAATTGCTGGCTGTCTGAGTGGTGTCAAAAACAATGTGGGCTTCACCCAGGAGTGCAGAGGTAGGTTGAGTATCCAAAATTGTGCTCAAGTAAGAGTAGCATTACTTTAAAATATTGTTACTCAAGTAAAAGTGAAAAGTAGTCATTCAAAAAATTACTCATGTAAGAGTAAAGAGGCTACACTGACGCTAGGTAGTGTGACGATCCAGCGAGGAAGCAGCATCTCCTGCCGTCTTAAGTAGTCTGCCAGGAATAATGCTTGTGATGAGAAGCTAGAGCAGAATCAGTGTGAATGAGCCAATCGTGTGCATTAAGGGTGGGTTCAGAGGTGGGGAAGCAAAGTCCAGTTCCGCCCTGGTGGGAGACAAAAACACACCACACTCTCTCCAGATGCTGAGAACTATGACAATAAATACACAAATTTTAGTATTTTCCAAAAGAATATATTTAAAAACATTAACAAATTAAAGCTGCAAGCAGCGTTAAGACGGCCCTCGTACCCCGGCGTGTCGAGCCACGCCCATCACCTACGCCCAGCAGGTCCTATCTAATGTCACACTGATGGATTTAACGCGTAGAAGAACAAGATAAAATTTCATTTTGTTCAATGATGATTATACTCTACTTTGCATTTCCTCTTTCCACTAGGTGGCGCTCTAAACATTACTGAGAAATGGCATATCAAACATTTTTGAGCTTGGCTCTCATCATGCCTGTGAAGTTTGGGAGAGACTGGGCATTGTGTCTTTGAATGACAGCAGTTTCGTGCTTTTTGGCGGGTGCTTAAAACTCCGCGTGACGCCATGGCCATGCCATTTCACCAAACGTAAAATGCTTCGCAATATAACATCACAAACATCTTTAGATTCCATTCACTGACAATCACATCAGTCTGATGAGATCCTTAGGAGGAGGTTGTTAAAGTACGAGGCCTGAAAAGAGGAAAAAATGTCACCAAAATTACACCTTCAATTGACAATGGCTGACTTCCTGTTGGATTTGAGGTATTGCTCCAAGACACCTTTTTGTACATCTTGATATCTTACATTAACTTCCCAAGTTTCAGAGTCAAAAATCAAACATAGGGCAAGGGTATTTTGAAGTTTTGTAGGGGGTGCTGTGGAGCCATTTTGCAATATTTAATGAAAATGATCAGACTAAAAGAAAGCTTTCCTCACATTGGAGGTGTGTGCCAGATTTCAAGATTTTTTGAGGTTTCCAAGCCCCTCAAAAGCTACATCATGTTCCATGGTAAAAATGGTAAATGGCCTGTATTTGTGTAGTGCTTTACTTAGTCCCTAGGGACCCCAAAGCGCTTTACACGTTCAGTCATCCACCCATTCACACACACATTCACACACTTGTGATGGCAAGCTACATTGTAGCCAGAGCTGCCCTGGGGCGCACTGACAGAAGTGAATCATGCTGAATCGCCTTGCCACACGGGTGCGCCATTCAATTTAAATTCACAATTAGAATAGAATAGGAGTAATCCTTTAATTGTCCCACAAGGGGAAATTCAGTTGTAACAGCAGCAAGAAAAATACATACACAAACAAACAGTACACAGGGCACAGAGCAGTAACATACAATTTTTTTACATATTTACATCAAGGACAATAGTTACCAAAATCAGAGTACTGTACAGTTATTAAAATTAAATATAATTATGACACTGAAACATCATTGGGGACTGATGTTTATTCTCACCACTTTTCAGATGAATCTGATCATCATGTGAGGAGCAGTACATCCAAGTGTAAGACATGACATTTCCTGTTCCCACTAGGTGGCGCTCTGAGTATTTCTGACAATGTGCATATCAGTCTGTTCAGGGTGGGAGTGTTATCCTGCTTGTGAAGTTTGGGGGCAATCAGACTGGATTCCTTTAAGTTATAGCAATTTTGGTCTTCATGGCGACACATCAATGTTCGCCCTGCTGCTGGGGTCACGCCCTTTGCTGAAAACTCACAGTTTCCAATATGGTAAATGGCCTGTATTTATATAGCGCTTCACTAGTCCCTAAGGACCCCAAAGCGCTTTACACATCCAGTCATCCACCCATTCACACACTGGTGATGGCAGCTACATTCTAGCCACAGCCACCCTGGGGCGCACTGACAGAGGCGAGGCTGCCGGACACTGGCGCCACCGGGCCCTCTGACCAACACCAGTAGGCAACGGGTGAAGTGTCTTGGCCAAGGACACAACGACCGAGACTGTCCGAGCCGGGGCTCGAACCGGCAAACTTCCGATTACAAGGCGAACTCCCAACTCTTGAGCCACGATCGCCCCAATACAGCCCAAGACCAACTCCTTAAGGCTTTCCTAGAGAAATTTAAGGCTGCTGAGGGCACTAATTTCTATACTGCACACCAAAGTTTAAAACATGACATTTCCTATTCCCACTAAGTGGCGCTCTCCCCAATGTCAAATGCGTTGCATTGATGGGCTCATGACTTTTTTGTTTGTCAAAATTTGGGCAAAATTTTATTCATGTAGCTCAAAGTTTGTGTTCTTGGGACTTCATTTAACAATGTATAGGTGGCGCTCCAGACCATTTTGCAATGCTCATATGTGAAACCATTAAAACACGTAATTTTTCACCAGACCTGACATGTGTGCAAAATTTCATGAGTTTTTGAGCATGGTAAACTTGTGCTTTTGTTTTCACTAAATATTATTAATAGTAATATTATTATTATTAATAAACGAAACAGATACAAAAGGGCCTTCGCGGTCTCAGGGCTCGGGCCCCAATTAAGGCACAACAATTCTAATTTCCAGATTTCGGTTTTTCACAACATAAAACTTTTTAACCAATACATACAATAAATAATATAAATATATAAACGGAGCAAACCATATCCAGTGATAAGAATGTGCTGTAGACTTTAAAGTCACTTTTAATCCAAATGGTACAGTAGCCTCAGAGAAAACATTAGAACATGTACATAGAAGCCAGTTTACTTTACCATAAACTATATGGGTGTGCATCTATTTCTGCATATTTAGCAAAAATGTGCCATTTCTTCGCTCAGTGAAATGATGGTTAAGCTTCAGCAGCAGTTTGCTCTCAAGGTTCTTGCTGTGGAGATGTAACTGTTTAACAGTGAACAGGAGTCCTGCCTTACTAAGAAGTCCTTCACAAGCTCCAGATGCAGGAAGAGCTGTATTGATTTTAAATGACAGGTTCTTGATGTGGGGAAAGACATGCAATAGATTCACACCTCCAGTAAACAGACATGAAAGGTACCTCTCCTGCTACTCGGCTCCTGGCTTTCCTGACCCCATGGATCCAAAGAAGTCATCTTCATCAGACAGGCTGCTGTTTGTGCTGGCCTCATCCAGCTCTGTGTCTAGGTGATGTCTGATGAAGTTCAGACCTGTGGAAAGATGTATGGTTTTCAAAAGAATGAGGTCTGGGCATTACAGTGCTGTATAGCCTGCCAAGCTGCGGATGTTTGGCATAAAAATGTTGTCACACTGGAGATGTTTTTTACTAACTCTTGTTGAAAAACAAAATGTTGTCATTCATATCCCGCACAAACAGTTTGCAATGAATTCCAGATTAAGTTTAGAATAGGAACGTATGCAAGGCTAAGCAGTGCTAGCTAATAGATCCTCCTTGCACGTTTTGGCTGTTACTCCAGGGAAAGACGAGAAAGACGGTGATGAAAGCCGTGACTGGCTGCAAAAAGATGAAACCCCGTCCCTTCCAACCAAAGGGAAGGGAGACGGATGAAGCTAGCCTCCTAACACAGGCTGTTTAAACTAAAGCTGCTGTTTCACATAATAAACCCTGTCAACCGCAGCATTGCCTTCTGATTTAAATGGTAAATGGCCTGTATTTGTATAGTGCTTTACTTAGTCCCTAAGGACCCCAAAGCGCTTTACACTACATTCAGTCATTCACACATTCACACACTTTAACAGTTAAAGCAGTAGAGACAAGCTGTGTTTACATTTGCGTGGAACTCTAACTTCATTAACCAGGCTAGCTGTTAGCTTATAGCTCACACAGTTTGTGGGTGATAGGTTATCTCAAACTTATCTCACCACAACGTGGCGCCGAAAATATGATGTGATTCTAGTTTGGTCAAACTCAGGAAGGAAGGAGGAAACCGCCTCCATATCCCCGCAGTCATGTGACGGACCTCTCCACAGGGAAGAAGTGAACAAGGCAAAGGAGGTCCAGTATCCTAAAACTATTAAACATGCCCTCACTGCAACACACCAGAATAAAATTATTAGGTCATTAGCGAGTACTTGACTGCATGCTGAGGTGGCAATTCAGCCATTTAATTCATGTGTGTTGGACTACAGACATATCAAAAAGTTGTTGACACAACATTAGACTGAAGTCCACCTAGTAGGGCTGGGCGATATGACCCAAAATTCATATCTCGATATTTTTTAGCTGGATGGCGACATAAGATATATATCTCGATTTTTTTTTTTTAAAGCCATAAGTTAAGAACAAAAAGAGAGTTCTTAGTCACACTGTGTCCCAGATGTCACACGGGCACTTTTATTTACATACAGCGTAGATGTACATGAAGAAATTACTCAAAAATAAATTATCAGCATTTATTAAATAATCATGGTCCATAAATAAAAGAAAACAATGTTGTTTTTGTGCATAACAAAAAGCTCACAATTGTGCAGTCAAAATGTAAACTAATAGACGCTGAGCGTAATAACAAAGAGACAGATTTCACAGCTGCACCACGTCTCTGAACAGGTGCCATTTATGGTCCTTATACACACACAGTACGGTAATATTACATTGAAGCACAGTAGTATCACTCCGCGAGGCTCCTCCTCGGTAGCCGTAATCCTCTGACAATCCATCAAGCGGTGCAGCTCCGTAGCTTAGCAAAGTCATATTAAAACATTTTTTGACAGATTGCTGAGCGCTGTGTACCACATAAAATCGGTTCGCGGTCAGTGAGCACAACCAGAATTCATACATAAGGCGCACTGTCGAGTTTTGAGAAAATGAAAGGATTTTAGGCCGTGCAGCTCCTCCGGGCTGCATGTCGTTAGCGAGGTTAGCTCGCTAACACGTTGACACCGTCCGGCGAGCCGCAGTAACTTGCTAACGGAGATTTTCCGCTTTCATCTTGTCATTGCCTGCAGGTGAAACTATGGGGGAGGGGGAGTTGTGTTCAGTGAAGGAGAGACAAAAGTGGATGAAAGAGAGGCAAACCTGCGGCTCCACAAGTATAATTATAACGTAACATAGACTATATCGATATAAACGATATTATCACATCTTATATCTCGTATGAAAATATATCGATATTTTTAAAAAACTTGATATATCGCCCAGCCCTACCACCTAGCCACAGCTAAAAAGAAATTTAGAGTAAACTTACCTGGACACAGTTAGACAAGTTGAGTTTTTTCATGCTGAAATGTTGGTTTGTTGTGGCTCACACTGAAGTCACCGCATTATAAAGCTGTTCTTGTAAGCGAAACATTCTTTGTATTTGAGGCCAAGGGTGTTCATCCTCTTCAATTCTAGCGGAGATGGTTGCCTCTCCCATGTTATTATGTGTTTCTTCTTTCTTGGGCCACTCTGCCCGCCATAGTGAATAACTGGTCATGTGACTGCATGCCTACATCTGATTGGTGAAAGAGGTACAGGAAACTCCACTGGTGGCACAATCTGTTATTTCTAGTATTATCTAATGTTTGAAATTAATTACCATTTTTTTTAAGTAATGAGTCAAATATTGCCAAATATAGAAGAATAACAGTAGTTCCTTCTTCACAAATGTACTCCAGTATGAGTAAAAAGTATGGTGCAATAAAGGTACTGCTAGGAGTACTTCTTTTTTTCAAAAACGTACTCAAGTAAATGTAAAAGAGTAAATCAAACTCGTTACTATCCACCTCTGCAGGAGTGCCATGTTTAGCCAGATGTTCACTTAAATTGTTGGCTGTCTGAGTGGTGTCCAAAAAACGATATGGGCTTCATAGATAATTGGGAAACTTTCTGTAGGAAACCTGGTCTTGTTAGGAGAGATGGCATCCAACCTCCCAAAATATGACTATCCAGAGTTGAGACCAGAAAGCAGAGTTGCAGTCTTACACGCCTCTCTGCAGCTTCTCTCCTCCTGTTACCCCCCAAAACCCCATCTCCACAGAGACTGTGTCAGCTCCCAAACAGACAAAAAACAAACTAAAAACCAGCAATTTAAACACAAAATATATATATAGTACGCACAACAGCACAAAAGAGTAAAACAGGGAAATTTATTATATTATTATTATTATCATCTTCATGGTTATTATTATTTTTATTATTAAACATTAAGTCTCTCTCTTCCGAGTCTTTGTTAGTGTAGCCAAGTACAGGATAGGGTAGGGGAAATTAAAGTAAGATGGAGAGAATGCTCCAATAGCTAGATTCGTAGGGGGGATAAAGTGAGTTGCTTGGAGAAGAATGACTGGAGCCACAGGTAAAGTTGCTATGAATTGTATTAAACTATTTAGCAACAATTTAACAGCATTTCATGAACAGGAATGAAAACATAAAATATAATACAGTGACAGCAATAATAATAACAATCAGAATCCTATCTGAGCACAGATATGTCAGTCTTGCCGGCTTAATAGTCAGTGTTCAGTCAAGTCAAACCCAACAGGTCAAAAGTTTGTGATTGGTGCGATTTCATCCTACCGCACTGTTGCAATTGTTCATGAGAGAAGAGCAACCTGCCCTTCTGGGCCAACTCGGAATGGCTGTGGTTCAGTTCAAAGGGAAAGGCTCGCCATCTTCCTCGTCAGGAAGAGATCCAGGTCTCACGATCCCAAAAAAGAAAACCTAGCCTGTAAAAAACAGGACTATTACTAATTCAGTTCACACTCTAATGATATACATGGCCATATGAGTAAATAATGCAAGTGCTATAACAAAACAAGCACAAAACATTAATTCTAATTTCTAACTATAGTCTATACAGTGCATCTTAATCATGAATGCAATCTTTAAATCACAATCAGCTTATTCTATCATCAATGTGCACATTTCTATCAGAGATCAGAAATAAACCATAAACTATGGTAGATTTTTTTTTTTTTTTTTTTTTTTACAGCATTGCCCTTTAACTGAATTACAGGAGCATTGCTTTACACTGCATAGCAATGAAGCAATATATTATTTACACTCAATGTACAAAATAGAATTACCAAAATAATATACAAAAACTCACAGGCTGTAGTTTTACAGTATGTGGTAACGTATCAGCACAGTAAGAATACACACGGACATCTATCCAGTGCCGCTCGAGCATCAAATGTAACAAAATAAAGTAGATTCATGACCTTTAAGATCAACATTAACTTATTCCATCATCTAATTTTAGTGCATTTAATATTCAACAAGTAATACTAGAACATCATCAGCACACAAGCTGAGTGCTCAAAATGGCTGAACTCCATGAGAAACCCCGTGTGTTCTCCCACAGTGAAAACGTGGTCAGCTACAGCTGCAGCTATGAGCATTAGGCTAGTTAGCTTTTCAATTAGCCTGATTCGCCCAGCCCCAGTTTAACTCACCAGCACACTTCTAATGTTCAACTCTCAGAAAGGATCTTGTTCAACTCTCAGAGAGGATCTTGTTCAACTCTCAGAGAGGATCTTGTTCAACTCTCAGAGAGGATCTTGTCCACTTCATCTGCTCCCGCGCAGATCTACAACATTGAAATCGGGCCATTATATTCCCTGTTAACTTCTTGTTAGCTTTTTAGCTTCAAGGTTAGCTTAACAGCTTCTGACTCACCGCGATGGTTTCAAGGTCCAAAATGTTCACAATAAATTCTCCAAGGTCCATGCAGATCTCCGGTATGGATATTTGCTCAATTTATCAAGTTAATAGTTATTTTCCAGCGAAAAGCTTGGCGGTGAAAACCAGCGATGGTCTCGTGCTCCTCCGTCTCTCTCTGTGTCTGAGCATGTGACGGTACAGAGCAGGGGAAGGCGAGGCTTGTTCCTTCCTAACCAGTAGGGGTGTTAAATATACTCTTTGGGTTTTATTTAGAGCTGGGCGATATAAGATTTTTTCATATCACGATATGTTTTTTTCATTTCAGGCGATAACGATATCTATCACGATATAAGCCAAATAACTATATTTGTAAGATTTAAATGTGCCATTGCTCACAAGTAAAATGTGAAATAATCAGCAGCTTGTTTTTATTTAAATATTTATTTCCCATAATAAGTTCATCCATTAAGTGGACGCGAATGGATGGATGAAGTTCAACAGGGTAGATGTACTTAAGGAACATGAGACTTTTTCAGATAAATAAAGGCAAATATTGCAAACTACACAAAAGGCAGCCGCTAAAGCGTTTAAGTTTCAAAACAGAACAAACGAAACAGACTAAATTGTCAATTCCACTTAGAAACAAAATATTAATTCTAAAAATAAATCTTAGTTTGTTTTACAGAAGAACAGACAAAACTGACTAACTTTTGTCAATATCAAATAAACTGAGAACTAAAAGGAAATTCTCAATCTCTCCTTGTTGTATAGCTGAGCTTTTCAAACAGTTTTAACAGTTACTTTAGTCTGACAAAAGCCGAATGACGAATCAGCGCTTCCAGTCAGAGACGTGTCCACACGTACACGGGTATTTTTGAAAACTGAGATTTTCCGTTTTCGTTTTAAAAAATAATCCCGTCCACACATAAAGGCAGAAATGAAGGAAAACGCTGCTATGAACATGCCAAAGCAGCAGGTGGCGCTAGATTCCTAACCGTGCAGAAATGTTGGCCAATCAGAAGTCTAGAAGCCTCGGTGGGAAAAAGTAAACAAAGCTGGGGCATAGAAGCAGAACCGAGTCGTATGTGTGGAGGGACAGTAACTGTGTGTATATGTAAGCATTTAAACACTGCAGAGAGTAGAATTAACAGTATTGTAGAAATTCATTTCACCGAAACAATAACGTGGCGCACAGTGTGACGCATGCACCAGTTTATTGTATTTCCAGACTTGCTTTCGGCACATTTACAGTGCACGCTACTCTGTTTTTTGTCAAACTTGAAATAGCCGAAATACCTTCACACTACGGAACTTCTATGGCTCTTCCGTTCGACAATCTCTCCGGCGTTGGAACCATCATCTGTTTTCTCTTCGGTCACGCTCGGTTGATTTTTCTAGTCGGTGCACTCATTTCCTCCATTACCCGGGCGGTACGGTGGCTGGCTGCTTCCCAAACAAATACACATGTGCGGCTTGGCACTTGTGCTGTACGTAACAAGTCACGTGACGCTGCGGCTGTGATTGGTTCGGCTCTGCGCTACTTAATTTGGATTGGCTGACCTTTTTTCTTTTTTTTAAGAGGACAAAAGCGGCGAGGTCTATCGCGATAGTTTAATTTCTCTAACGAGTAAAAGTTATATCGCGATACATATCGTTATCGTTCTATCGCCCAGCTCTAGTTTTATTCTTATATTTATAGTATTTATCTTTTATTATTGATTTATTTTTGATCAACTCAGTGATTAACAGAGTAATGATAAATCCCAATTAACAATAACATGTTATAGTGCATTACTGAGTCGTGTAAACTCACTGGGTTACATTAGTATACTCTGCCTTACACACTGTACAACCTCATTAGTTCCCAGAATTTAACAAAATTATGCAAACTCTGCCTCAAAAAAACTAAGTGAAGCTTACTTAAGATGACTGTTAGGACAACTTATTCATTGCAAGTACACTGCAATACAATACAAATTTATTAATATAGCACATTTAAAACCAGGGGTACACAAAGTGCTTCACGAAGCAATAGACAATAAATCATTATACTGAGCAATGAAAAATTAAAAACACAGTAAAATGAAGGACAAGCAAAATCATTAGTGAGTAGAGATAGGGAGAATACATAATAATCTAGGGAAAGATGCAGCGATTAAGAAATGAGAATTAACAAGGGAAAAAAGCGGGTTTAAATATTAAGTTTTCAAGCGTGCTTTAAAAGATTGAATGGTGCCAGAGGCACGAATGGTAACAGGGAGACTATTAAGAGGTATGGTGCTAGGCATGGTCACCTCTAGTCTTCAGACGGTGCCTGGGTTAAGCCAGGAGTAACTGTCCACATGATCGCAATGAACGGCCGGGAGTATAAAGACTGAGGAGGTCAGTAAGATAGTCCGGTTGTTTAGGCATTTGAAAGTAAGCAACAGGACTTTGAAATCGATACGAAATTTAATAGGCAGTCAATGTAAGTCAGAAAGCACAGGGTGGTGGGTGGGTTCCAGAGTGTGGGGGTGCCTACTGGGGTCAGCAGGGGAGCTGGCCTTCCCTCCCCATCCTCCTCAGTTGCCTCCCTCTTCCCGCTCCACCACGCTCCACCACGCTCACCCACACATGCAGGGCCTTGGGGTGCAGGTGTGTCACCAGGGTGCAGGGGAGGCACTCCCCCTCTGTCCCCTTCTGGCCACCTGTGCCTCAATTTTATTCTGCAAACTAGACATCCACATTACTCATACTCTCATAACACATACATATAGGTCCTTGGGGGTGGGCACGTTTTACAGGCTCCAGAGGATGGTCTGTGTATTCAAACCCATCTTTGGTGCTGGTGCCCTACCCTCAATTTTAAATGCATATAGACACTGAGGGTTTTTGGGAGGAGCCGTGCTGCTCTCTGGCAGCAGCACCATGCCCTCCTGTGTTTGAATTGCACTTTAGAACAGCACGCAGCAACACTACATAAGAGCGGGTGGAGGGCGGTTTGGGGTCCTCTCCCACACCCGTTCTGTTAACTGTCAGGGCTGGGGTGCTGGGAGGAGGTGCTGGCCGTCAGATTGGGGTTTGGGATGCGGGGGTACCTGGACCTGGGATATAGAATATGTTTGGGGAGTGTGAATGTGTGTAGAGTGTCTATTTGTGGCTGCTTGGTGACCTCTCGTTTGGGGCTCTCCTCAGCTCTTCCCAGGAGGGTGGCACAGTTGCCCCTTTGGTGGTCCTCCTTGGGTCCTCGTACTCTGGGGCCTCTGGATGTCTGGGGCCTTGATCTCCTCCATACCTGCTTCATGCCCTGGGGGGGCGGTGCTATGGCTCCCCACACTCCCTAGCAGATCGTTACATGGAGAAACCTTTTGAATACAAGCGTGCTGATCCACACAGGTGTGCACACAGGTGTACACACGGGTGTTCACAGACACAAACTTCACCTTTTTTGGCTGCTACCCCAAAGCACATTGTGCACTGTCGATCTTGTGTGCTGCACAATAACACTTAATATTTAGTATCTACTGTTATCTACTGCTAGCTAGTTTGTTGTGATAGTGTTGTATTTATTATGTTGCTCTTTCTTGCTTGTTTTCTCTTCTGGTTTTTTTCTCCATACAGGTGATCCAGGTGTTTTGTTTTCCCCCCTTTCTCACCATCTCTTCTCCCCTCTATTTTTCTTTCTCTCCATCTTTTTCTTTCTTTCTTTCTCCCTGTCCTATCCCCCAGTCATGTCTGTCCCGTCTGTAACAACCGAAAATCTAATAAAATAAATACACAATTATAATTAAGGTCAATTAAATGGACCAATATGGCAAGGCCATGATGATCCACTTGGTAAAGTAAATCTGCTTGGCATCTTTCTCGGCCTTCAAAAAACATGTCACGGCTGCGCAGCAGTCATGTGGTGAATTGAGAAAAGGATCCAAAATGCTGGCACTGGCTAGGGTGCGAGTGAAAGTTTATTTACAGAGGTGATAAGGTGACAAAAACAGGATGAGCAGAGCGGGGAGTAAACAAACCTAAACTGGGGAAAACTAAAGAACTCGGAGAGACGCAGACTGAACACCAGGTTAAAAATTGAGCCTCAAAGCTAGAGAAGGTGGGAGAAGGCAGTCGCCGAAATGTAAGTTTGTTTTTAAAGACCATGGCTCCACCATTCCCTGTGAATCTTGGTAATCTGAAAAAAAACACAGTCAGGGGGGAAGAAGTTTGGAGAAGCCTCCAAAAATTTGATTCTGTTCATCTGGAAAGGAGCTCACTGGAGCGAATCCAAGTTTCAGTCAGGAACAACACATCCAGATGTAGAGTAAGGAAAAGATTATTTATAATGAATGCTTACTACGCTTCCTGATGGACCTCTTAAACAGGGTGGGTGGAGGCAAGCAGATTGTTTAGGCAGACAGGTACACAGCAGTGTAGCGTCTCCAAAATCCCGATGTGGATCCGACTCATGAAAAAGCGGTCGCTGGAAATTTAACCAAGTTAGCCGATCATATGTGATTAATGTGTTATTCTCAGAGAGGCACAAAGCTAAAACAAGAATAAAAAGCACACAACAGTCAAAATAAAAAGTACGAATACAGAAACGGGGGTAACAAGAGGTAGGAGGACACCTCTTGTTACACAGTACAGAGTACTAAGAATGAATTGATGTTCTTGACTATGCAATACTAATTGTTTACTCACTGGCAAACATTTCAAGTGCTACTAAATTAAAAAAAACAATTTGTGGTAGCATACTATTTTAAATTTTGCTTACACACAAATTAAATGCAAGTCAGTCCAACTTTTATTTTCAATAGCAAAAATCCAGAGGGAGAAAAACCAGAAAATTATTTAGAAGCTGATTTGATCCTTAATGGCTGTGCAGCCATTATAACTTACAACACAGAAGGTCAATGTTGACCTCATACAACCAAATTAGACTAGCACATTCCTACAAGCAGGGCTCTAGACAAATTTTTTGCCACGGTTGCACTTGTGTGCCTAACTTTTTTTAGGCACACCAGCACAAAAGTTAGGTGCATCCAAATTGTTCAACTGCATTGCTTAAAACCGCAGTTTTACATGTGCACTTTTTCGGGGGGGAAATTGCTGTCCATACAGACAATATTGATTTGTAAATAATTAACTAACAGTCTTGTCAATACAAAGTTCTTTATTTGGAGCACAGTTCTACAAGAAAGGTAAGTTACTGAAAAAGTGCTTGTGCTTAAAGTGCTTTGGCTCTCTTTGGTGATATTGTAGACAATGTCAGAGCTGGCTATGAATTTCAGATGGATCAGGCCTTAACTTAACAAAAAAGTTATCAATTGTTCTTTTCATTTTTTCTCATTACCCATAGCTACATCCACTTCTGTCAGGCCAAGGCTGCTCACTGGGGCTGGGTACCATCACTGATTTCTACAATCCATTCGATTCCGATTCACAAAGTCCTGATTCTATTCAATTTTGTCTCAGACATTCAGAAATATTATAATTCTGATCCTTTATCAGTACTGACAATTGTGAGACTTCATCAGAGGTGTGAGCATCACAGCAGATGTCTTTGTGTCAAAGAAACTGAGAATAAAACACAGAAAAACATGAAGGAGATTTTCCTGGTTTTTAGCGGCCGGCAGCGCTGTAAGCAACGGTAGACTGGTGGGTAATAAGCGAATGAATAATGCAGAAAACAGAGATTTGAGATGGGAAACTGTTCTTGAAGTACACAGAGAGAGAGAGAACTGTGCATGAAGTGTGATTTTATCGTGGTGGAAGCAAAACAGCAAAAGTAAGAGTTAATAAATGACGACATTTATCAAATGTGAATCATAGTTTGGATCTTCTTTTGCTGCTAGTCAGTGAATTTTGGTTGGAGACAGACAAAACCTGCAGCTCAGAATCAGCGCAAAAACACGTAAACTCAATGGCCGTCGGGTGAGAAAGCCGAGAAAGACAAAGCTGATTCTGATGCGTCGGGTCTGCTCTGTGTTTACTTCTTTGTGCAGAATCCGTGTACCTGCTCTCATTTGCTGTTTGGTGGCTGTTGAAATAGTTCTGAGAGCTTTAACCTGAAATTCTGGCAAAATACAGTAATATTTAAAAGTCGATTCAGGATTTAATGAATCGATATCGCTTTATTCAAGCTATTCAGAGAGGTCCCGCCCCTGACTATCTCTGATTGGTTTAGACCATGATAGGGGCATAATGTGTTGCAGGGAATTTTTTTATTTTATTTTTTTACTCGAAAAGTTGGTCGCACTGGTGCAACCTAGGATTTTTTTTTAGTCGCACCATTGAAAAATTTGGTCGCATTTGGACCAAATTGGTTGCACTCCAGAGGCCTGTACAAGTCTGCTCAAAGAAGTCCAGCCATTAATTAATGCTTCAGTCTTAAATATGATCAACCTATCTCTAATAATCAGCTATGTACCACAGGCCTTCAAGCTGGCTGTAGTTAAACCTTTACTCAAAAAGCATCTCTAGGCCCAGCAGTCTTAGCTAATTATAGGCCAATCTCCAACCTTCCTTTCATATCAAACATCCTTGACAATTCTTTCAGTGGTGCAAGTTTCAGTCACTGTTAAAATGTCCTGTTTATATGGTTGAAACCTGCAGTCAGCTGAGACTGAATAAGTCACCTGATGCTGATGAAACATTTCTCCCACTGAAAATGTCCAGATGAACGCAGTCAACTTTAGGGATTTCCTTACTTGGAGCATGAGCGTGCATCAAGACACCACTGTGCGATGTAACAGGAACAGGAAGTGATACTGAGATACGAGGGTTTTGTTGACCAGTTGATGTACTCACATGTTACCTTGTTTACCTATTTATCTGTATTCGTGTTGTGTGTCCCTCAGTGTGTGCACAGAGATCTGGCGGCGAGGAACATTCTAGTGTGCGAGGGGAAGCTGGTGAAGGTCTGTGACTTTGGTTTGGCCAGAGACCTGCTGAAGGACCAGGATTACATCGCCAGGGGAAACGTTAGTTAACCAGTTCAGTCAACTATACTGAGGGCTCCTGACATCATCAGGTCAGGTGTTCACCTGTGCACCCACCTGTGTGTTTCAGAGCTTCCTGCCGCTGAAGTGGATGTCTCCAGAGAGCATCTTCCAGAACATTTACAGCTCGCAGAGCGATGTTTGGTCCTATGGAGTTCTGCTGTGGGAGATATTCTCTCTGGGTAACCCAGTCTGTCACACCAGTGTCCGGCAGCCTCGCTTCTGTCAGTGCGCCCCAGGGTGGCTGTGGCTACAATGTAGCTGCCATCACCAGTGTGTGAATGTGTGTGTGAATGGGTGGATGACTGGTTGTGTAAAGCGCTTTGGGGTCCTTAGGGACTAGAAAAGCGCTATATAAATACAGGCCATTTACCATTTACCATTAACAGGGGGTTGACTGGTTGAAGTTTATTGATTCTTCTTGCTGACCTTTACCCTTTAAAGTTATACACACAGTTTTAATTTGAAGTTGTAAATTGGTCATTAACTGGAAACCAGTTCAAAACCAGGAAACAGATCCAGCAGCTGGAACAAACCATTACCAGCAACCTCACAGCCCAGAAGAACAGACTTAACTTTAATCAAAGAGAAAAAAGGGAATTTATTGTACATTTCAATCAAAAACAAGAACAAAGGTCCAGACGTCGCTGTGAGATCTCCTTCAGCCTCACACTTCCCTCTGGTCGACTGTGACAGGTGTGTCTGCTCACTACTGTCAGCCTCGTCTCCGCCCCCTCACCACAGGGTTTCTGTGTTTTGGTCCCAGGCTGCAGCCCGTACCCCGACCTCCCCATGACCCAGGAATTCTACTCTGCTCTGAAGAGAGGATACAGGATGAGTCGACCCGACCACGCTCCTGAGGACATGTATGACACAACGCATGCAGGCGCACACATCAGCTTCCTGTGACAACGCTCAGCATGACCCTCTGCACTTTTCGGTCTGCAGGTACGACGTGATGAAACGCTGCTGGGAAGAGAAACCTCAGTCCAGACCTTCATTCTCTTTACTGCTCATCGCAATGGGCAACATGCTGACTGACGACTATAAACAGGTACCAACACCTGCCTCAGGTAAGCATCACACACCACCTGACCCAGGAGACGCTGATCATGTTGTTGTGTGTCAGCGTTACCTGCAGATTGCCGAAGACTTCCTGAAGGGAGGAAATCCAGCTGTGCACCGATACAAGCAGAGTTTATCCAGAGGTGCAGAGGAGCAGGAGGACACGCACGGTAACACACACAGTAACACAGACACAAACACAGTAACACACGCTAACACACTCTCGCACAGTAACACACACGGTAGCACACGCGGTAACACTCACTCGCACATACAAAAACAAAATCACACAGAGACACACACGCACACACACAGTAATACATACACAGACACACACACACTGAATTACACACAGACCCACACACCGACAGACACACACGGACACACATATAGACACACACATACAGACACACACACACACACAGATTTACACACACCCACAGACACACACACACACACAGACACACATACAAAAACAAAATCACACATACAGACACACACACACACATAGACAGACACACATACAGACACACACACACACACACACACACACACACACACACACAGACACACACACACCCCCACACACAGACACACATACAAAAACAAAATCACACATACAGACACACACACACATAGACAGACACACATACAGACACACACACACACAGACACAGACACACACACCCACACACAGACACACATACAAAAACAAAATCACACATACAGACACACATACACATAGACAGACACACATACAGACAGACACATACACACACACACAGACACACACATTCACACACACACCCACATACAGACACACACACACACACACCCACAGACAGACACACACACACACATAATAATAATGGATTGGATTTATATAGCGCTTTTCAAGGCACCCAAAGCGCTTTACAATACCACTATTTATTCACTCTCACATTCATACACTGGTGGAAGCAAGCTACCGTTTGTAGCCACAGCTGCCCTGGGGCAGACTGACAGAAGCGAGGCTGCCATATCGCGCCATCGGCCCCTCTGGCCAACACCAGTAGGCAAGTAGGGTAAAGTGTCTTGCCCAAGGACACAACGACTAGGACAGAGAGCCCAGGGATCGAACTGGCGACCTTCCGGTTACAGATGCAATTCCCAACCCCCTGAGCCACGGTCGCCCCGACATACACACACACACACACCCACACACAGACAGACACACATACAGACACACACACACACACAGACACACACACACACAGACAGACACACACACAGACAGACACACATACAGACACACACACACACACAGACACACACACAGACACACACACACACACAGACAGACACACACACACACACACACACATACAGACACACACACAGACAGACACACATACAGACACACACACACACACAGACACACACACACACACACACACACACCCACACACAGACAGACACACATACAGACACACACACACACACAGACACACACACATACAGACACACACACAGACAGACACACATACAGACACACACACACACACAGACACACACACAGACACACACACACACACAGACAGACACACACACACACACACACACACACAGACAGACACACATACAGACACACACACACACACAGACACACACACACACACACACACACCCACACACAGACAGACACACATACAGACACACACACACACACAGACACACACACACACAGACAGACACACACACACACACACACACATACAGACACACACACAGACAGACACACATACAGACACACACACACACACAGACACACATACAGACACACACACACACACAGACAGACACACACACACACACACACACATACAGACAGACACACATACAGACACACACACACACACACACACGCACAGACAGACACATACAGACACACACAGACAGACACACATACAGACACACACACACGCACAGACAGACACACATACAGACACACACACACACACGCACAGACAGACACATACAGACACACACACACGCACAGACAGACACATACAGACACACACAGACAGACACATACAGACACACACACACCCACAGACAGACACACATACAGACACACACACACACACAGACACACATACACACACAGACAGACACATACAGACACCCACAGACACAGACAGACACACATACAGACACCCACAGACACAGACAGACACACATACAGACACCCACAGACACAGACAGACACACATACAGACACCCTCAGACACAGACAGGTCACTTTTGAAAGTTTAAGAAGTTTAAAACAAATCCCGCCCGCTTTCTTCACAGCAAGTGCCACCTCTCAGGTAAATAGGCCAGAGGCGGAGCCAGTAGAGGCAGGTTCCTCGCATGTCGCTTACATTCTGCCCGTTACCGAAGTCACAATTGAAAGCAGCGGTGGCGCTGCGCTGGACGCAGTCAGGTACGAAACCATGTGATGTGGTCAGGTACGATCCTGCAGGCTACGATGCCTGTGAGGATGATAGAGATGATGCTGTGTTTTCTCTGCAGCCCTTCGATATCAGACTCTCCCGCCATCTCATACTCTCCCGAAGTGACATCATCAGAGAACAGACAGGAAGCTGTGGGGCCTGAGGAGGAGAGTCGTCTGTGAAGGTTTCACCTGCCTGAAAGTCTGGGGCAGGGTTTAAATAACCCATGCATCTCTGCAGGGGGGCTCCTGTGCCCTGAGTATGGACTGTAGGAGGTTGTGTAACCTTTTTACCTGCAAAGCTTGTTTAGGTCACAGAGTCAGAGTGTGCTGAGTGTGCAGCAGGTCCTGATTCACATTTATAAACTTTAGTATCCTCATGTACTCTGACTTTTCTATCTGTATATCCAAACTGCTGGCCCGTGTCAGGACTGAAGCTCCCATTAAAATGTACTCGTGGATCAGACTGTTCTGATGCTTCCTCATGAGAAACACAACACACACACATATCAGGGTCAACAACAGTCAGCTCACCTCCAATGTTCAGGTGGAGGTTCAGGTGAAGCTAGCAGCTACAGCCACCTGTTTCACCATCCACATCAGTCACAGAGGCCACACCCCTAATAATGCCAAGTTCAATACAATTTCTGAACATGAAGCTGCTTTGGTATCTATATAGACCAGTTTGTGTATCAGGCTGTGAGCATGTTTATTTTAACATTGGAGTCTATGACTCACTGCTGCCTCTGCTGGACACCAGAGGCACTGCAGTTTTCAGGATTTCTTATTTTTGGTTAGGTGCTGGTGGTGGAGAAGAATATTTGAGTTTTTAAGTTTAAACCAGATTCAATTCAATTTTATTTATACAGAGCCAAATCACAACAGTCATCTCTTATAAGGTAGACCCTACAATAATACATGCAGAGGGGAGGTGACAAAGAGAAAAAAACTCTTAGTGTCAGCACGTGAGGACAAGAAACCTGCAGCAGGTGGAGGAGGAGGTTCCCCCTGTGAGAGCTCAGTATAAAGGGACCTCAGAGCCCTGGAAGCCACGTCCTCTGTGCCAGCTGCATTTCTTCTGCTTCCTGTTGGAGAGCTGGAGGGCAGAAATGTGCTGAATGTCTGAAAATGTTTCCTGTGAAAAGAAGAATCGCTGTGACTCAGCTTCTTCCTCATTTATCCCGCAAAGTTAAAATATTGTGTTAGAAGGCAGCAGGCAAGGGGTTAAAGGACCTCCACGTTACCGCTGTTTACTCCCTGAACTGTGAGAAAGCTCATTAAACCCAAGAAAACCTACTAAGATCTTGATTGTCGTCACACCATGGATCCCCGAGCAGCTTCCAGGGTTTTTGCTCATTTTAGCAACCGCAGGTTTGAGGCTGACCACAGGAAGTCCCAGAATAATGACATTATTTCACAGACAGTAACACAGACTCTGCCTTAATGAAACTAGACCTCAGGCCCTACAATGAGTCCACCTGTGGTCATGGAAACCAGCTGACAGGTACAGGTGTGCCGCTCCCAGCAGGGTGCTGGTCCCCCAAACATGCCAAAAACCACATTAATATCAGATAGAGGTCAGCTGACCGCCTGACCGCCTGACCTCACCACAGAGCCCGAGTCAACCACACCACCATACACACAGAGAGGGGAACCCATGGAAACAATAACCCCAAAGCAGATGGTTTGGTCCACCTGTTGGACCTTTACTCCAACCACCTCACACCACTCTTTGGTTCAAGCAGGAATTGCAGCATGCGACCTCTCAGTGACGTGGGCGCCATCATTAATCTGCTGAAGGAGCGAACCACCACTGACCAACGAGCAGGGAGGAGCACACGGGTGTACTGAGGCAGGTAAGAAATCATGTTAACCACAGAGGTGTGTGTTCAGCTAGACGTCGACCTCATCGTCTCCAAACATCATCATCATCATCGTTTATTTATATAGCACTTTAAAAACATACAAGGCTGACCAAAGTGCTGAACAATAGAAACATAATAGATACCATAAGAATTAATAAATACGATAAAATAATAAACATAGCGAAAACAATAAAATATAAGTAAAGTCAGTCAAACACTGAGTCAAAAGCCAGTGAATAAAAATGCGTTTTCAATCTGGATTTAAAAACCATCACTGATGTCGATCGCCTAATGTGAAGAGGAAGATTATTCCAATGCTTAGGAGCCACGATAGAGAACGCTCGGTCTCCTCTCAGTTTCAGCCGTGATTTGGGGACTGAGAGCCACAGCTGCTCAGCTGACCGGAGCGAACGAGTGGGGACATAGGGCTTCAGCAAATCAGACAAATCTTTCTTTCTTTCTTTCTTTCTTTCTTTCTTTCTTTCTTTCTTTCTTTCTTTCTTTCTTTCTAAATATGCAGGTGCCAGACCATTTAAAGATTTAAAAACCAATAAAAGAACTTTAAAATGAATCCTAAATTCAATTGGAAGCCAGTGCAGGTAGGCCAGAACCGGAGTAATGTGCTCAAATTTCCTTTTACCAGATAAAAACCGTGCCGCAGCATTCTGGACTAGTTGCAGGCGTGTCAGAGTGGCCAGCCCAACCCCTATTAAAATGGAGCTGCAATAATCCAAGCGTGAGGTTATAAAAGCGTGGATAACAGTCTACAAATCATGCCTTGAAAGAAAAGGTTTAACCTTCGACAGACGCCTGAGGTGATAGAATGATGATTTCACCACCCCATTCACGTGACCATCAAAGGTAAGTGCAGAGTCGATTTTTAACCCAAGATTGGTAATCGAGCTCTTCAGGTGAAGGGTCAGAGCAGCAAGTTCAACATCAGGGATATCAGAGGAACGATTCGGGCCAAACAGAATTGCTTCCGTTTTACGTTCATTAAAATTTAAGAAGTTTTGAGCCATCCATGACTTAACATCACTAAGGAAATCAAGCAGGAGTCTAATTGGAGAGCTATCAGAATGACTGAAAGGAAAATGAAGCTGGCAATCATCAGCATATAAATGAAATTGAAGACTTCCGGCTTGAGTGAACGCTGGGGCGCCTAACCCTAACCCGTTTTATCCTATTTTAAAGTGTCCTTGGGTGACTTGAAAGGCGCTCATAAATAAAATTTATTATTAGCATTATTATTGTTATTAAATGACACTTTGTGTTTACGAAAGATCGCACCCAGTGGCAGGAGATACAATCTAAACAGTAATGGCCCAAGAATAGATCCCTGTGGTACACCCCACGGCAGAGGGGCCACAGAGGACGATGACGAGCCCAACTTAACACAGAAGCTCCTGTTAGAGAGATATGATTTTATCCACAGGAGTGCCAAGCCAGAAATGCCCACACAAAGCTGTAATCGAGAGATCAGCAGGTCGTGATCCACTGTGTCAGATGCAGCAGTCAGCTGTCTCTGTGCTATGAAACGGCTTAAAGCTGGACTGAAAAACTTCAAACATTTGAGAGTTGTTTAGATAATCCATCAGCTGAGTGTGAACAACCTTTTCCAAGATCTTACTCAGAAAAGGAAGTTTAGAGATGGGTCTAAAGTTTGACTGAACTGAAATATCTGAGCCTGGCTTTTTAAGTAAGGGATGAATAACTGCAAGCTTAAACTCGCTTGGTACTTGACCTGACAAGAGGCTGGTATTAATTAGGTTCAGAATACGTGGTCCAACAGCAGGAAACACTTTTTTTAGAAAACGGGGATGAGCGACATCATTCGGAGAACCACACGGGTTAGCAGTTAACACAAGCTTCTCTAGTTCAGGTAGAACAATTAATTTAAACGGGGAACATGCACAGCCAGGCCAACAGAAGATAAAGTGGAGGATCTCAAACTGGCAACCTTATCCACAAAGAAATTAAGAAACTTATTACACATAACCTCAGGAGATTGCAGATCATCAGTCTGAGTGAACGCCACCATTCACACTGGGCGCCGAGCATGAACCCATGAATCAGCTCACTGTGACTCAGGTCGGGTCCTGCTGTGGACAGTTTTTGCTGTGGCTGTTTTTTCTGTGGACGGTTCTTCTGTGGGTGGGTTCTGTCTGCTCGGCTTGTTTCAGAAGCTTTTGTGTTTCATTTCCAGGCCGCTCGTTTTTGCAGCCCAAACCATTTGTCCCACACTGGGTGAGGATGCCGAGTCTCGCTGTTACCTGAGGGGTCACACTCCCTCCACCCGCTCGGTTTATTGTCAGTCCTCTCGTCTGATTGGTTATTTAAGCTGTGATAGAGAAAACTGATGTCTACCTGAAACTTTATTGTTTTATGAACTCAGTCAGCTGCTTCAGGTGGAGCAGGAGGGGAGGAGTCAGAGGGATCACCTGGCAGAGTCTGTTAAACAACTTCATCTAATCTCCGGATGAACAAAGTCAGAGTTTAATCTGAACTTGCGTCCTGGATCAGGATCCAGGTGGAAAGCTCTGTTTGTAGCCCAGAGGCAGAACTTGACCCTTGTATCTGTACTCAAAGGTGCATCACCATAGTAATTTATACTGCAAACATTACCTACTCCACACCTGGGGCCCGTTCTTCGTACGTCGCTTACTACATCCAAGATCAAATGACACACCCAAGACCAAATCATCGCACTAACTGTGAGCTCGCTAATCCGGTTCTCCGAACACACCTGCTGTTGACGATTAGTACAGCTGGATGAAGTAATGTGAGATCACTGGGTGTCGTAAAAGGGGCTACGCATCGATAGTAGAAACATTGATCGGCAACCCTCTGATTGGTCGGCGAAAATGTCGAAGGAGAGCGCTCGGTATTTTTCGGCAGCAGAGCAAGAACTCTTGAGTGAGGGATTTCAGGAGTTTCAGAGTTTAATCAGAACGCAAGGGAACACTGCAAAGGCTGCGAAAGCAAGGAGAGAGGGCTGGCAGAAAGTTGCTGACAAATTAAACTCGTAAGTGATTTAATAATAACAATAATAATGGAGTGGATTGATATAGCGCTTTTCAAGGCACCCAAAGCGCTTTACAATGCCACTATTCAGTCACTCTCACATTCACACACTGGTGGAGGCAGCTACGGTTGTAGCCACAGCTGCCCTGGGGCAGACTGACAGAAGCCAAAATCAAATCAAATCAAATCACTTTTATTGTCACATCACATGTGCAGGTACATTGGTACAGCACATGTGAGTGAAATTCTTGTGTGCGAGCTTCACAAGCAACAGAGTTGTGCAAAATACAAGAATGGCTACATCTGAAACTAATAAATATGTGTACAATATATAATAGTGTATGCATTTCTGGATGTGTATACTAAATATTTTTCTACGTGTGTGTGTGTGTGTGTGTGTGTGTGTGTGTGTGTGTGTGTGTGTGTGTGTGTGTGTGTACACATATTTTACAAATTAAATAGAGTAAACAATAAATAAAATATATAAAAATATACAGAGTTGAATATGTGCAAAACAAGTGGCATTTATATACAGTGTGGAGTGCATAATGTTGAAGTTCCAGTAGTGAAGCTGAGGTGTCTATGACGTGTTCAGCAGTCTGATGGCCTGGTGGAAGAAGCTGTCTCTCAGTCTGCTGGTACGGGACCGGATGCTGCAGAACCTCCTTCCTGATGGAAGCAGTCTGAACAGTTTATGGCTGGGGTGACTGGAGTCCTTGATGATCCTCCCTGCTTTCCTCAGGCAGCGCTTCCTGTAGATGTCTTGGAGGGAGGGAAGCTCACCTCCAATTATCCGTTCAGAGCACCGCACTACTCGCTAGAGAGCTTTGCAGTTGTAGGCGGTGCTGTTGCCATACCAGGTGGTGATGCATCCAGTGAGGATGCTCTCAATGGCACAGTGATAGAAGGTCCTGAGGATGCGGGGGCTCATGCCGAATCTTTTCAGTCTCCTGAGAAAGAAGAGGCGCTGCTGCGCCTTCTTCACTGTTTTGTTTGTGTGTACTGACCACGTAAGATCCTCAGCCAGATGTACGCCAAGGAACCGGAAGCTGCTCACTGGCAGCCAGGCTGCCATATCGTGCCATCGGCCCCTCTGGCCAACACCAGTAGGCGGTAGGGTAGATTTATTATATTACACTATATTATATTACATTATATTATATTATGTTATATTATATCCCCTTACACATTAGAGCCACAACAGGACCCACTAGAACATGGGAACAGGTAAAAGTGAAATATAAGAATATTCTACAGAATGGTAATATTTATCACTTATATTGCTTTTCGTCTCTTGAAAAGAGACCCTGAAATAATCTGTTTGTTTGTTCATAACAGCAACCAAGAAAAGGGCAGGGCAAAAAAAAAGACAGGTGGTGGTCCTGCACCCCCTTGTCAACAAGTTGGTTAAGTGAATAATACCCTCACGGGAATATCGATATCTCTCAATGAGCACACTGTCGCGCTGAGCTAAAGGATCCTGTCTATCCCGCAATATACGCTGAGTTCTGAGGACTCTCCTTATCAATCTTGCACCTTCCGCAATGGGTGGCTCGCGTATACGGACAGGACATGGCTGCGACGGGCTTCCCAAATCCACCTTCGCTTTTATAGCCGTGGTCTCTCATCTTGATTACACAAAGTAATTTGCAATTACTACTCTGAAATATGACTTACATCTGTAATAATCACATACATGTAATAGAATGTTAATAGTACATTTCCCTTTTTTAGGAAATGACCTGTATGTATCTGTGTGACATCAATGAAAGGATCAAGTGCTGCATTATCTTTAGTTACATTGATGTTATTTATTTATGGTGAAACAGTGGTGGAATATCGCTGTTGCTTTCGTATAAATGAAGCGGACATACCTGCGTGGCCGCGATCTAATCCTGTTTACATAAAGTAAACCTGCTCCCGAGCAGGTTTACGCTTACGGCTCTGTTGCTATGGCAGCAAGTCCCGGATGAGCTTCGGGGAACCGAACGATCCAAGATCACGCGAAATCGTCAACAATCTAATCCAGCTAACCTACTTAGCGAGGTACGAAGAACGGACCCCAAGTCAGGTCTGCAGCATCAGTTACCATGGTGATGGTCCAGGTAAGAAGTGAACCAATTTGATAGTACAGAAACCAGCTGAAGTTACCTGTGGATCAAATTCAGAGGACTGAGCCCCTCCTGTGATTGGATGCAAGGAGGAGGGGAGGGGCAGCTGAGCGCTCGGTGTTTCAGGAGGAAGTTGGACTCATTCAGTCAGATTCACTCTGACTTCAGCTCCAACAACACTGAGCGAGAGAGAGAGATGTGGCTCCACTGTCTGCTGCTTTTCATCGCCCTGAGCCGCTCTGCAGGAGGTAAGAAAACAAATCTGTTTATGTTTACTCTTTGTTTACCAAAACAAACTGTAAATAAACAACAGAAACAAGACTCTGAAACATTCAAAGTGATGAAAAGGAAAACCTGAAACTGGTCTCAGATCACAGTTACATTAGTAACATCACTTATTAATAATCAAATCAATAACATCAGGAAGCTTGTTTGTTTAATCAAACATCGATCAGTGATGTTCAATGAACAAAACAAATATTTTATTAAAAATGTTTACGACACATTTAATCTTTTCATGACCTGAAATTAACATTTTACTCTTTAAAGCCCGGCGTATTGTATCTGATTCATGTGATTTTGTGACTTTTTGAGACTTCTACATCATCAGTGTGACTTTGTTTTACCCTCAAAACATTATACATGACACGTTTTTAATGACTAAATTGCAAAAATATGGCTTATGTAGCAAATATGGTGCAACTGAAAATTCATTTATATACAAATTAAAGTTTGATATATTTTTATATATATTGTCTGAAAGTTCAAAAAACTAAAGACTTCTGGCAGTTATTTCATGGTTCAGGTTTTAAAGGATTCATTTTATTTTAAGATTTTGTTATGTTATTACAGCTTGGTAATGGTGTCATTAGTTTATTACATGTTTATTACACAATTATCACATGTATATTATTCTTTTAGATAACACTGGAGCAACAGGAATGAAAATGGCTGATTTGTTGCTCAGATTGATGTTTTAATATTTCTAACTAATAAGTACTTTATAAATTATCATTTTTATATTTTCTGATGGTTTGTTTCTCTGAAAGAGAAAAGATTTTAATATAATATCAGACATGAAACACGTGTTTTGCTCTTTGTTTCGTGAACCTGCTGTAAAAAGTTTTTATTTTGTTGACCAACTGCGTGGGTCATGTGACCTCAGGCTCTTATTGTTGTGGCTTTGAGCCATTCAGCAGCAGGAAACCAGGCGCTGCTTTCAGAGCGCTCGCAGGACAAAAGTTTGTGGACAGTTAAACTGCTGTTTGAACCACAGGAAGCAAATGTGCACAGCAGCGTCTGCACAGAGCTTCAGTCAGAACCGGGGTCACCGGGTCACGGCTGGAACAGCACGGCTGCTTTAACGTCTGATATTTTCCTTTTTAAATGATGTCGTGGAATCAGACCCAGGTTACTAATAACGTGTCTGTGCAGCGGTGGTTAACGTACACGTGGCGGGGGTGTCACAGTCCTTAGGAGGTCATGTTTAGTGCTTTTGTCCTCTGGATTCTGATTGGATCATTGTCAGCGCTTCTACCTGAAAACGGTGATTTCCATGAACATGATGCTTGGAGTGTTGTCAGCGTGGTCTGTAGTTCTGCTGAAAGTTGAAGTGATTTCTGTGTTTGTGTCTTCTTCACTTCCCTTGTTTGCTGCTTCGTTTTTGTAAAATTTATAATTCAAGTTCTATAATTATTTTTTTAAATAAAGTTATAATGTTCCAGCTGTTAGAATACCTGCTAATCAGTAACCTGCAGCTAAGTCCTCTGTTATTACAGTGCCCTCACAACAGCCATGTTATTGGTCACATGATGTCATTAAAATGCTCCAGCAGCACAAACATGTTCAGAGGTCCTGCTTAGGTGAAGCTAGCAGACAGCCAGCAGCTGCAGTCACCTGTGTCACCATCCACCTGTCAGTCGACGAGGCCACGCCCCTAATAATGCAAACTTAAGTGAGTTGTAAAGCAGTAAGCACCGCCTTAAACCTGAAGAAGGTTGGAGGGTTTGCTGTGCTTCAGCAGCTGAAGGACACACACCCACACTACCGTGCCCACAGACACAGACAGCACAGAAACGCGGGACCAGGACCTCTATCCAGACCCTGAACTCCTCATGGCTGACAGGAAGAGCAGTCGCACCTGCCTACAGATGTTCAATCAATACATCAGTACATTAGTGATCAATAATCAGCTGCCTCTTCTTTAGACACTGAAGCAATTTCTGACTTTGCTTTATTATCAGTTGAATAAAGAAAAACAGAATAGTTAGTTTTATACATGTTTCTTTCTCTAATAAATGCTGTAGAGTAAAGCAGACCCCTCACGTGCTCACCTGTGCTGAGCAGACACCTGTCTTACACGCTGGTACAAGCCTGAGCGTTTACCCACAATGCACTTTGTGCATTATGATCTGTGCTCCTGCACACAGCCTCCTACAGTAGGGTTAAACTGACCTGGAGTCAGCACAGAAAGCGGATTCTGTCCATCTGAATGTTTTCAGTTTGAGAAACATTTCATCATCATCAGGTGACTTCTTCAGTCTCAGCTGTCTGTAGGTTTCCAACCTTTTAAACAGGACATTTGTTTGACTGAAACCAGTAGCACTGTTGGACAATGGCCAAACAACGTTGGCTGATTGTGACCTACACTTACTTTCACACCTTGACCTGTGCAATTATGTAGAGGATCAACAGGGGATTCATGACACCCTTGGGGGACACTCCTCTAGGACTTAAATCTGGGACTCTCGACCATTTGACCTACAACTGAAGAAGCTTCTTGGATGACACGTCTTCAAGAAACTTAAAGAAGTCCAGACATTTTTCTTTCCAAGCTCCCTAAACTACGATGACCTGGATGACTGAGAACCTTCACAGACAACAATGGGCTGTATTACTCCTTGATTTGATGTTCTTCTGCCTCCCTGGCCGCTGTGTCTGTGGGGATGGTGTTCGCTCTGTGTTGTAGCGTCCTGATGACACCCAGTTTGTGCTCCGGTGGATGATGAGAGTCAAACCTTAGATACTGATCCGTATGTGTAGGTTTACGGTACACGTCAGCTTTTAGATGTCCCCCATTACTGATGGAAATCTCACAGTCTAAGAAGGCTAAGCTGCCACTTTTCATATCCTCCCTGGTGAATTTGATGAGTCGGTCCACTGAGTTAATGTGATCCGTGAAATGTGGAACGTCCTGAGATTTGATTTTCACCCAGGTGTCATCCACATATCTGAACCAATGGATTGGTGGTGTTCCAGGGTAGGATAGCAAAGCCCTCTTTCCCACTTCTTCCATGTACATATTGGCCACGATGGGTGAAACTGGGGAGCCCATGGCACACCCATGTTTCTGCCTGTAAAACTGACCCTTGTATGTGAAGTAGGTGGAATGAAGACACAGTTTAAACACACTTGGTCGATGCTGAGAGCAGTCCTGTTGCTGAGGTTAGGTTCGTCCTGTGATCTCTTATGAACTACCTCCAACGTTTTAGTAGAAACTCCAGATCAGTTTCTACTCTGATAGTAGAAACTCTCACACACACAGACAGATTGATGAAGTACAAAAATGCTGAAACAAACCACTGAAATCAATAAATCTCATCCGTGTGCTGTGACTCGTGATGGTGTTACACGTGGTGATCTGTGATTTAATGTGTTTTAATTTTTAAATATTTTATTAAATCAAACAAAAGTGCAGCAGTGTATGTGTGTGTGTGATTGTTCAGTGTGTTCAGTCTCCACCCTCAGAGGAGAGGACAATCATTTCCCAGCTCTTTGTTGTGACCTTAAACGCAGCGCTGAGCTGTGACACTCCGCTGAGTCGCGTCCAAGCGGCGTAAACATGTGGTGATCGCTTCCTCCATGGCCTCCACCCCACTCCCACAGAGTCCTCAGAGAAGGAGAAGTAAAACGAGGAAGTGGGACAGAGGAGACCCTCACACGCACACAGACACACAGTCCCTTTGTGTGTGTGCGTGTGTGTATTTGTGGTCTCTGGTAAAAATAAGAAAATGTGTTTCCTGACTCTCTGAGGTTTCAGCACACCCCCCCCCCCCCCCCCCATTGAAATCCCAACTGCAGCACTTTCTCCAAACAGTGAAAACCTCGTATGTCCGCTCGGTCTGACGACCTCACAAGCTGTTAGCCAATCATTACTGATTGTTGATCTTCTCACTCTGAACTTTGTGTGTCTGAAGTTTGTGTTTCTGAAGGTTGTGTGTCTGATGTTGGTGTGTCTGTGTATCTGACCTGTTTGTCTTTGTGTGTCTGACATTCGTGTGTCTGACGTTTGAGTGTCTGAAGTTTGTGTTTCCAACGTTTTGTATTTCTGATGTTTGTGTGTCTGACGTTTGAGTGTCTGATGTTTTGTGTGTCTGAAGGTTGTGTGTCTGATGTTTGTGTGTCTGACATTCGTGTGTCTGAAGGTTGTGTGTCTGATGTTTGTGTGTCTGTGTGTCTGACTCTGTGTATCTGACCTGTTTGTCTTTGTGTGTGTGATGTATGTGTGTGTGACGTTTGTATTTCTGGTGTTTGTGTCTCTGAAGTTTGTGTGTCTGACGTTTGTGTTTCTGAAGTTTGTATTTCTGGTGTTTGTTTGTCTGAAGTTTGTGTGTCTGATGTTTGAGTGTCTGAAGTGTGTGTCTCTGATGTTTGTGTGTCTGACGTTTGAGTGTCTGAAGTTTGTGTGTCTGAAGTTTTTGTGTCTGATGTTTGTTTGTCTGAAGTTTGTGTGTCTGACGTTTGTGTATCTGAAGTTTGTGTTTCCAACGTTTTGTATTTCTGATGTTTGTGTGTCTGACGTTTGAGTGTCTGAAGTTTGTGTGTCTGAAGTTTGTGTGTCTGATGTTTGTTTGTCTGAAGTTTGTGTGTCTGAAGTTTGTGTGTCTGAAGTTTGTGTGTCTGACGTTTGTGTATCTGAAGTTTGTGTTTCCAACGTTTTGTATTTCTGATGTTTGTGTGTCTGACGTTTGAGTGTCTGAAGTTTGTGTGTCTGAAGTTTGTGTGTCTGATGTTTGTTTGTCTGATGTTTGTTTGTCTGAAGTTTGTGTGTCTGAAGTTTGTGTGTCTGAAGTTTGTGTGTCTGACGTTTGTTTGTCTGAAGGTTGTGTGTCTGACGTTCGTGTGTCTGACATTCGTGTGTCTGAAGGTTGTGTGTCTGAAGTTTGTGTGTGTGTGTCTGAATCTGTGTATCTGACCTGTTTGCCTTTGTGTGTGTGATGTATGTGTGTGTGACGTTTGTTTTCTGACATTTGTGTTTCTGATGTTTGTATTTCTGGTGTTTGTGTGTCTGAAGTTTCTGTGTCTGACGTTTGAGTGTCTGATGTTTGTGTGTGTGACATTTGTGTTTCCGAAGTTTGTATTTCTGGTGTTTGTGTGTCTGAAGTTTGTGTGTCTGAAGTTTTTGTGTCTGATGTTTGTTTGTCTGAAGTTTGTGTGTCTGAAGTTTGTGTGTCTGACGTTTGTGTATCTGAAGTTTGTGTTTCCAACGTTTTGTATTTCTGATGTTTGTGTGTCTGACGTTTGAGTGTCTGACGTTTGAGTGTCTGAAGTTTGTGTGTCTGACGTTTGAGTGTCTGAAGTTTGTGTGTCTGAAGTTTGTGTGTCTGATGTTTGTTTGTCTGAAGTTTGTGTGTCTGAAGTTTGTGTGTCTGAAGTTTGTGTGTCTGACGTTTGTGTATCTGAAGTTTGTGTTTCCAACGTTTTGTATTTCTGATGTTTGTGTGTCTGACGTTTGAGTGTCTGAAGTTTGTGTGTCTGAAGTTTGTGTGTCTGATGTTTGTTTGTCTGATGTTTGTTTGTCTGAAGTTTGTGTGTCTGAAGTTTGTGTGTCTGAAGTTTGTGTGTCTGACGTTTGTTTGTCTGAAGGTTGTGTGTCTGACGTTCGTGTGTCTGACATTCGTGTGTCTGAAGGTTGTGTGTCTGAAGTTTGTGTGTGTGTGTCTGACTCTGTGTATCTGACCTGTTTGCCTTTGTGTGTGTGATGTATGTGTGTGTGACGTTTGTTTTCTGACATTTGTGTTTCTGATGTTTGTATTTCTGGTGTTTGTGTGTCTGAAGTTTCTGTGTCTGACGTTTGAGTGTCTGATGTTTGTGTGTGTGACATTTGTGTTTCCGAAGTTTGTATTTCTGGTGTTTGTGTGTCTGAAGTTTGTGTTTCTGATGTTTGTGTGTCTGAAGTTTGTTTTTCCGAAGTTTGTGTTTCTGGTGTTTGTGTGTCTGAAGTTTGTTTGTCTGAAGTTTGTGTGTCTGAAGTTTGTGTGTCTGACGTTTGAGTGTCTGAAGTTTGTGTTTCCAACGTTTTGTATTTCTGATGTTCGTGTGTCTGAAGGTTGTGTGTCTGTGTGTCTGACTTTGTGTATCTGACCTGTTTGTCTTTGTGTGCGTGATATTTGCGTGTGTGATGTTTGTGTGTCCGAAGTCTGTATTTCTGATGTTTCTGTCTGACGTTTGCGTGTCAGATGTTTGTGTGTCTGAAGTTTGTGTGTCTGAAGTTTGTGTTTCCGAAGTCTGTATTTCTGGTGTTTGTGTGTCTGATATTTGTGTGTTTGTTTGCGTGTTTTTGTGTGTGACATTTGTGTGTGTTTGACGTTTGTGTTTCTGACGTTTGTGTGTCTGACGTTTGTGTGTTTTTGTGTGTGACATTTGTGTGCGTGTGACATTTGTGTTTCTGATGTTTGTGTGTCTGACGTCTCTGTGATTGTGTGTCTGACGTTGGGTGTGTGACGTTGGTGTTTCTGACGTTTGTGTGTCTGACGTCTCTGTGATTGTGTGTCTGACGTTGGGTGTGTGATCTTTGTGTTTCTGACGTTTGTGTTTCTGATGTTTGGTGTTTGTGTGTCTGACGTTTGTGTGTTTGTGTGTTACATTTTTGTTTCTGATGTTTGTGTGTCTGACGTCTGTGTGTTTTTGTGTGTGACATTTGTGTGCGTGTGACATTTGTGTTTCTGATGTTTGTGTGTCTGACGTTTGTGTGTTTGTGTGTCTGACGTTGGGTGTGTGATCTTTGTGTTTCTGACGTTTGTGTGTTTGTGTGTGTGACGTTTGTGTGTCTGCTGTCAGGGGTTACTGGAGCGTCTGTGCGGTGTGATTCAGTTCTGCGTCCACACAAACTCTCCTGACCTCTCAGTTCTGAGAGGACAGCGGCCTCGGTCAGCTCTTCATTGAACAAACTTGTGTTTTTCCCTTTAAATCTTATTCAGACTCATTGATGTAAGAAGTCTTTGATCAGTCACTGGTAACATGAATGTGACCATAAAAATAAATAAATAAATAAATAAATAAGAGACAGTTCAGTTTGACGTGTTTGACTTTAATTCTCTGACAAACACCCAACTTTCTGTTCCTGAAACAAGAGGCCCGGTGGAGATACCAAGTTTCAGATGCAGTGAAAGCTGCTGAGGTCTTTTAAAACTAGACTGCACTAAAAAGAGTCAAAGAAATCTAAAGTAACAAAAGGTTAAACAAAAGCAACGTAAACATGAACCACAGTTAAAAACAAATCATTATGCAAAAGCAAGCTAACAATTTTTTAAAAAGTAAACTAAACGAGACTGAAGTAAATGAAAACTAACACAAACAACATGGAGTAAATTAAAGTATGAAAGCAAACGCTACAATTCAACTGAAATGAAGTAAGAACAGCTGAAAGTAAGATAAAGGTTAAAAAAACAAATAAACTAATCTAAACTAGAACACCAATGTAAACTTAACTTTACTTCTGAAAAGAAGTAAATAAATAAATAAAGTATAATAAATCTAAACAACCAACACAAAAAAAGACTCACACAATAAGAAATTCAGCTGAATTACAAAAAATAAGCAAATAAAACCAAAACTAATCACAAGAAAAATAAACAAAAACCAACAAAAGAAAGTCAAAGTAAACTAGAAAAAGCTGCATTTCCTGTGAAAATGCAGGTGAATGCTGTGTAGTGGAATCTGCTGAAAAGAGATGAAGAAGCAGAATTTTCTGCTGAAAAGAGGTGAAAAGTTGAACTGTCTGTTGAAAAGAAATGGGCATGGGCAAGATTCGAACCCGGCCCTCTCAGAAGGGCGGCTCATCTCACTGAGCTAAAACATGGCTCACCCTGGTGAGCTAAACTGGCAACCACACTTGTAATGTGGTCCATTCATTTCAACGTGCCAAAAAATTAGATAAAAAGTTCGTCAGGTGTCATCTCTGCTGCAGCTGCTTGTTTGTGATCAGTTTGTATTCTTTAATATAAGATGGCGCAGGTTGCTAGGCAACAGGCATCATTATTGTTTCTGCAGTGGGGTTTAAAAGAGCAGGCAGCGTGTGCTCTTCATCACCTGCACAAATGTATCTGCCCAGTGGGGGTGAGCTCCAGCAAACTGCACAGCTATTTCCATACCTGCCGAGCTCACCTGTGGAGCTTCATCATAGTCAGACGAAGGCGGGGCACAGCCTGTAAAGAATAATTTACACGTGGCCTTTAACTACAGCTGGTGACTAAATAGGATCAAAGTAAAGAGAAACGTCAAGAGCAAGCCGTCAAAGTGATGGTAAAATGATGACATCATATCGAAGTAAGAAAAGCCAGTGTGAAGAAGCGGTTTAAAGGAAGTCTGCGAGTCCTCAGAGCTGAGGCTCAGTGAAACCTTCAGATCAGGAAACCAGTAAAACCAGTCCAAACTCACATTTATACCAGAGAGGAGGGGCTGCTCCAACCTCGATGAAAAACCAAATGATTTCACGTTACAGAGCGCGCTCAGTGCGGAGCTGCTTTACACTGCTTTAAGCTGTGTTTGGTGTAAGAACGGAATCCAACTTTGTTAGCGGTGATGATGATGATGATGGTGGTGGTGGTGGTGGTGTGAGACACCATCTGCAGAAACTCTGGAGTTGCCCAATCTGTGGATGTTGGTGTGGTTTAAAAACACTTTTACCAGCAGACTTCAGGAAGGATTCTACTTCCTGTCAGGGTTAGCTTTTACTGTGCGAGTGTGTGTTGACCTTCACACACACACACACACACACACACACACACACACACACACACAACATCTGACTGTAAATCTGATCTGTGATCAGCTTTTATCCAGCTGGAGATGAATAATGACTCATTATCAAAACGACAGCTGATAATTACACTAATGATCAATAACACTGGCGCTGTTCAGAGTTCAGAGCCAGAGGAGAAAACAGACACACACACAAACAGATACACACACGCACACACAGACACACACACACAGACACGCACACACACACGAACAGACACACACATACGCACACACAAACACCCACGCACACACACACACACACAGACACACACTCACACACACAAACAGATACAGACACGCACACACAGATACGCACACACAGATACGCACACACACACACGCACCCACGCACACACACACACACACGAACAGACACGCACACACGGATACGCACACACAGACACGCACACACAGACACGCACCCACGCACACACACACACACGAACAGACACACACATACGCACACACAAACACCCACGCACACACACAAACAGATACAGACAAGCACACACAGACACACACTCACACACACAAACAGATACAGACACGCACACACAGATACGCACACACAGATACGCACACACACACACGCACCCACGCACACACACACACACACACGAACAGACACGCACACACAGATACGCACACACAGACACGCACACACAGACACGCACCCACGCACACACACACACACGAACAGACACACACATACGCACACACAAACACCCACGCACACACACAAACAGATACAGACAAGCACACACAGACACACACTCACACACACAAACAGATACAGACACGCACACACAGATACACACACACAGATACGCACACACAGACACGCACCCACGCACACACACACACACGAATAGACACACACATACGCACACACAAACACCCACGCACACACACACACACGAACAGACACACACACACGCTCAAAGTTTCACTTCTTGTTTTTTCGCTCTGATTGCGAAACTCGATGATGTGAGTCTCCAACTGTCACATGAAGCTTGACAAATGTCCTTCTTTGTTTATCGATCAGAGCACCGCTCGATTATTAGGACAGAATATTAGGAACACGCCCTGATCCAGCAGGCCGGAGTTGCTGGATCAGGGCGTGTTCCTAATATTCTGACCCCTGAGTGTCAGATTAAATGAGCAGAGCTGAGGTGGTGTACACTGTCAGGCTGTAAAACACACGGAGAAAATCTAAGCAGCACATCTGGAAAAACTCCATCAGCACTGAAAGGCACAAGCAGATGTTAACCTGAAATTTAACAAACAGTCACAGAACACACACACACACACACACTTACACACAGCTACAGGGTGGCTGTAGCTCAGGACATAGAGCAGGTCATCCACTGAGCAGAACGGTGGGTCGATCCCTGGCTCCCTCCAGTCTGCACACCAAATATCTTTGGACAAGATATGAGCCCTGAGTTGCTCCAATGCCTCCATCAGAGTATCAATGTGAGTGTTAGCGAGCATAGGAGAAAGTGTTGCTGTGAATGAGGCATGCTGTATGAAGTGGAATCTACACACACACACACCAGTCTTTGTTCCAGCCTGAATCACTGCATTGTTCTTGGGTCACAGGTGTGATACAGACAGATGTGTAAAATCATCAGTGCTGAATTATAATTACTATGTTCTGTAACGTGCGGTGGACGTGAGGCTGTGGACATGAGGCTATGTTCGTGACGGCGAGCAGGTGATGTTCGTGTAAATCGTGTGACCGCGGGCCTCGGCTTCACGTCCTGTTTCACTCGCCGCTCAGTTTTGTTTTGAGTCTCTGGGTGGTGTCGGTGGTGTTTGGGTCGGAGACCAGGATGAGTCAGGGTCTGGGAACACACCTGTGCAGGAAACAGCCCCCTGAGGCTGTGCCTGTGTCACGGCACTGATCACATTCATTGTTCTGCATTGTGTTTTTGGTTTTGCTACATTTTATAAAAATGAAGTGGTGAACAATCAAACTTTCTCTGCTTAAAAGTGTGGACATTGTTTTGTGTGGTTTATTCACTTTTTAGCATTTTATGTAGATACTTCTTTCACACTTTGAGTTATGAAGGTTGTACAAAGCTGAACCGCTCAAAATGTGATTACAGTGACCCCTCGTATGTCGCCGGAGTTACATTTTAAAAATAACTGGCAATATGTGAAATCTGCAATGTTTATTTTTTTACAATTATTACAGATGTTTTAAGGCTGTAAAACCCCTCACTACACACTTTATACACTTCTCTCATCAACATTTTCACACTTTTCCTATGTTTAAACACTCAAAGTTCAAACCTTCATAGAAAAATAAGTCCAGTATTAAAGAATGAAACCAAAAAAAAAAATCAGCAACACAGCTAGGCCATGAAAAGTGAACCACGTTGTAGCGAGGGTATAACTGTATTTCAATTCAATTTCATTTATATAGTGCCAAATCACAACAACCTCAAGGTGCTTTATATTGTAAAGTAGACCTACAATAAATCATACAGAGAAAAGCCCAACAATCATATGACCCCCTATGATCAAGCACTTTGGCGACAGTGGGAAGGAAAAACTCCCTTTTAACAGGAAGAAACCTCCAGCAGAACCAGGCTCAGGGAGGGGCGGGGCCATCTGCTGCGACCGGTTGGGGCGAGAGAAGGAAGACAGGATAAAGACAGGCGCAGAGAGAGCGAACGCCAAGTGATATCGCCACTCAAAGGAGAGGAAAACAACTGCTGGCAGGTTAGTGAAGATGATCAGCCCTCAGTAAGGTGGTCGAGGATTCCATGGTGTGGAGTGGATGAGCTCGGACAATTACAAAGGTTCAGCAGAACCAGGCTCAGGGAGGGGTGGCCATCTGCTGCCACCTATTGCCCTAACTATATGCTTTAGTAAGCCTGCAGTGCGAGAGCGAAGTGCTCTAATAGGGTGATATGGTACTACAAGGTCATTAAGATAAGATGGGGCCTGATTATTTAAGACCTTGTATGTGAGGAGCAGGATTTTGAATTCTGGATTTAACAGGAAGCCAAAACAGGAGAAATCTGCTCTCTTTCTAGTCCCTGTCAGGACTCTTGCTGCAGCATTTCACAGCATGTAAACATGTAAAGATGCAAAGAGCTCTGTGGTTGGTCATAAAGTGTTAAACGTGACACCAAACTCAGTCCGCCTTTTCTATTTAAAATACATTTTTTCCTATTGTGTTTGTCCCTATGAAGCACACGTTGCAGTGTGTGCCGATTGTCCTGAGAGAACTGGGGAAGTACAGTCTCCCACAGCAGCTGCTGATCCAGTTCTACACTGCAGTCATTGAGTCCGTCCTGTGCTCCTCCATCACAGTCTGGTATGGTGCAGCCACTAAACAGGACAGGAGCAGCCTGCAGCGGACTGCACGGGTAGCAGAAAAGATCATCGGCACCCCCCTGTCCTCCATCCAGGACCTACAGCTCTCAAGAAGCATGAAACGGGCAGGGAAGATCATCACAGACCCCTCACACCCTGGACACAGACTTTTTGACCTGCTGCCCTCTGGCAGACGGTACAGAAGCCTGCAGACCAGGACCACCCGACACAGGAACCGTTTCTTTCCCCTCGCCATCTCCCTCCTAAACAGTTGACCTGCCACACTGCTCCCACTGCCAGACTGCAGCTGCACCTTATGTTCTGTAGTACTCATTCCACTTCATCTCCTTTCTGTCATCCTGTAGTTTATGTATATAAGATTTAGATTGGTTATTTATGGTTGGTTTACACAGCTTTGTGTATGTTTGTGTATCCATGTGTACCATGTATATATCCACACGTGTGTGTGTGTGTGTGTGTGTGTGTGTGTGTGTGTGTGTGTGTGTGTGTGTGTGTGTGTGTGTTGAGATTTACATTGTTGTGCTTGAGAGTCACCATCTACCAGAACCAAATTCCTTGTATGTGTCTGAGCATATACATGGCCAATAAACGCGATTCTGAATCTGATTTTGATTGTGCACGCTGTTGTGTGCTGACAATGGGGGTTAGTGTTCAGAGCTCACAGTGACACACCCGTGTCAGCTGATTCTGGACTCTGCAGCTCTGCTCACCTGCTCAGGTGCTTTTCACCTTTAAATCAGAGTGCACAGCTTTCCTTTTGGCTCTCGGAGGAGGCGGACGGACTTTTCTCCTCTCCCTTATCTTCCCTGCTTAGTTCTTATGTCCTTGTCTTGTCTCGTTTGTATTACTTTCCCTGAACACTCTCTCACAGTCTGTTCTCTAAAACCTAAAGAGAATTATGGATTTGATCAACTGGTCTCTGAATGTTATTGACACCCTTTTCTCAACGAGAAGTCTGGGCTCGGGTGAGCCCGAGTGCCCTGGAGGGACTTTCCCTGCCGGATACACGATGGACGGGTGGCAGAGGATCGTGTGCCTGGCGGGACTGTCGATCGAGGACGCTGAAGATATCTACCTATTTGGAACCATGATGACAGGGTTCTTGCTGATCGGAGCTGGCTTGGCCCTGACTTATCGGAGAATTAAGAAAGCGGAACCAGCTGTTCACCTGGGTTGGCTGGAAGACTGTTTACTTAGCCTGGCAGGGCGAAGGACACTGTCTCAGCTGAACTATGGACACACATATATATACTGATACTGATAAGCACTCACTGACGCATCACCCTCCCTACCCCGGATCCAACGCCACCTCCAACGCTTACCTCCCCTCTGATGTGGACATCAGGTCAGTTGGAGGTGCAGTCGAAAGATTGCAGCGGTCCCAGATCAGATGTACACACTGGAACTCTTTCCCATGTTGCTGTCTCTGTTTATTGTGCTATGGTGTGTTGATATCTGTGCATTCCTGTATTATCCTTTTGTATTACACATTTAATAATAATAATAAATAATAATAAAAATAAATAAAATCAACGATTCAGCAACTCCGAAATCTATTGTCACCTGTTTAGCAGGAGTGGGGCGGGTGGAGGTTTGCCACAGCAGTACCACAGCGGTCATGTCAGTGGGGGGATCTCTCTGTGAATTTCACATTCCCGTGGCAGCATGCTCAGTACTTGCTCAGATTTGAAGTTTAACTTTTTGCTGTAGAAAGAAGTTTTCTTCCCATGCAGAGTGTACAGTGGACGCTAATGTTTTTCTCACTTTTTACAGAATCAAACTCAAAGTAATGTGAGTAAATCCACGCTTTAAACGCTGCATGGTCGTACTCTCTCCTGCACTCCATATTATCCATTGTTGATCTGCACACGTCTGTTGCTGCCACAAACGTCACATGCTTGTACATCATTGTCATGAGACACTCTCACTAACAAAATCCCGGTTTAGTAACGCAGTAACGCAGTGCTCTTATGGGGAAAAAAATAGTAATCTAATTACTTTTTTGCAATAGTAATGCCTTACATAGCTCTTTTTGCACACAAATCTTTTTAATACTTCAATTTTTTGTCTCCATTTATTTATTTATACTATTTGTATTTTATCTGTCCTAGTCCTATTGTACATATTAACCGGGATCTGTGTGTGGACAGCAGAGAATTTCATTGTACAGACAAATGCTTTTCTTTGTACACATGACAATAAACGCTGTGAGTCTTGAATCTTTACTCGTTACTTGAATAATGAGTAAAGTAAGATTCTGCCCACCTCTTGTTACTAGTGACAGAATTGATACCTCAGAGGAAAATAAGGACACTGAAACTAACTAGTGAATGGCCATCACTGTAGTGCTGCAGCAGTGAGTTCATGTTAAACCAGGATATACTGACCACTTCGTCTTTACCAGTAAGTGGCTGTTTGCTGTGCAGCTATCCACCTGTTAACCATAATGTTCCGGTTGAAAATATATGGTGTAGTGTCGGGGGGGTCATCACAGGACGAGCAGCGTGTCCTCCAACTTTTCCTCACACTTTAACTTTTAATAAAATAGGGCTTTTATTTTGAAAGTCACAGGAATAGGATTGCTCTACAAAAAAAACTGAAGTTTTGACTTCAGGCGTCTTCACTCCAGGTGATCTCCATGACATCCCACCCGCTGGTATCATGATGGGCGCAGCCCAGTCTCCTGGCCAATCAGACACTGACCCTGCCGGTCCGGGCTCCACCTCAAGACTGCTGGAGTTAATCCAGACTCAGCAACATGAGGACACGTGGAGGAAGGAGGTCCTGAATCTGCTGACCCAACTGGTCCAGATCCAGACGGAGGCGGCCAAACAGCAGGCCCAGGTGGTCGATCAGCTTGGCACCCTGGGAACTCAGGCGAGTCCAGCTTTAGCCCGGCTTTAGTTCAATTTATCTTGGACTTAATGTTGTTGAGTTTATTTGAGATGAGATTAGCGCACGTTTGGTATATCATAAATTTAGCCAAGGATTTTTACAGATACGTCATCACAGTTCTAACTCAGGTTTAGCTGATTTTAGATGAGCATATCTCAGATTTAGTTCAGATGCATTCTTATTAATATTAGTTTAAACTAAATTAATACAGCTTGTCTGAGTGCTGGAAGTTCTGGTTCTGCATTGTTTAAGATTTACAGACCAAGTATGCAAAGAGCCACCCAGATTAAGTCATTCAGAAGCATTGATTAGCCATTTTTAATCTCAGTATCTGCTGAGGAGATCAGTCTAACCTTGTCTGCATGTCTCAGGGGTGCAGCAGATCCAGGATCTGCAGAACCTGGCTCGTCACCAGAGCCTGCTGGTTGAAAACCATCAAGCTTTACTGCTGCAGACATCTCGCATCGCCACACACCTGCAGGAGACCACCAAGACACCAGCCAGCAAATGAGATTCTCTGACCCTTTTTGATATCATCTTTTCTGATGAAATTACACATTGTTAACCAGCCAATAAGAGTCCTATCAAACAACAAATGATTTTTGTTCTAGCTGAACAACATCACATATTAACCAGTAACGCTCTAACAAACCTGCTGTCAGTTAATCAGTGGATCAGTCAGCTAACAGACCTCCTGTGTGTTAAATCAGATGATTTCAGTGGTTTCCTCTCTGATTTTAAATAAAGTTGTGTTGTATCCTCTTCTCAGTGTTTGTACTTTTATTGAGACCCACTTTAAACTGATGTTGCTAACATCTATAACATCTGCCCGCCCTGAAGAGACTCAGAAGTGCATCGTCGTCTCATAAACGTTTCTCAGGGTTTCACTCTGGTTTTATTTACATGTTAATGTCAAGCAGGTCAGTTTATACACATAACTCATCAAACCGTAGCACGTTCGTCTCACCAATGAAAAACTGCGTGAATGTGACTAGGTGACACAGAGCTAGATGTTCCAGGTTATGGGAGATGACACACAAAATCTGACCAATAAAGGATTAGGGATAAATCCACGTGGAATCCGTAAGCTCTGCTGTTCCCATCCCCGAGCTGTAAATGATGTTTCACAGAAGTTGCGTGTTCATTTCAGTATCGACTGTCTGAGGCATCTGTGTTCCCTCGTCTGTGTTTGGCGAATGTCAGGACTGGAACTCTGTTTTCAAACAAACCGCGGACTGGAAGTGTTAGTGTCCAAACTCACCTGCTGGGTGGCCAATCTCTTAAAAGACACAAAGGTCCAATCAGGTGACTCAGCTCTGATTCAAGATTGAAAAAGGTTTTGTCATGTACACCACAAAACACAGATGGTTATGCAGAGGAATGAAATTCTTACTTTGCAGGTTCCCTTCACACAACTAAAAAGAAAGTAATAAATAAGTAAAGCAGTGCTTATGTGTGGGTGTAATCAGAGTTTAAAGTGCAAGTGGTTTCAACACTGTCACAGTAATAATATATACAGAGTATGCAAAATCAAGGTGTTTATGTAAAGATATGTACAAAAGTTGCTAATTTACAGATTAATATAAATATACAAAATTGAAAATTACAGGTTAAGAGTTAGGACATCAGGATTAGGTTAGGACATTGTTTTTCTTGTGACATTACCAATAAGTTTGATGTGTCACATGGCCCTCTTCCTATTGAAAAAACAAAAGTTGTATCCAAGATGGCCGACTTCTAAATGGCCACCATGGTCACCACCCATCTTGAGGAGTTTGCCCCCTCACATATACTAATGTGCCACAAACAGGACTTTAACATCACCAACCATTCCCATGTTATTACGGTGTATCCATATAAATGGCCCACCCTGTACTATTCAGGTATATTCAGGTGTGTGCTCTGTGACCGCTGTGTTTGATGGGTTCAGTTGTCTTTCTGTTTGTTTCAGAACCTCCTGATCCACCATCGATCCGTCTAAATTCTGACTTCCTTCCAAGTAAATCTGATCGAGTTCTTACTGCTGGCACCAATTTCAGCCTCAGTTGCCATGGTAACGGGTCAGTTCACTGGACCAGCACTGCATTTCCACTGGTGTATCGGGGCAACCTACCAGACCCTGTGGAGGTCAAACGTGCTACACCCAGGCACACTGGAACATACACCTGCAGATACACCAACGAGAGCCTGGCGCACCTGAACAGCTGGATCCACCTGTATGTCACAGGTAAGATCAGTAGTCCTCCTGAAGTTCCTTTAGTTAGTGATATTGGTTTTTCCTTATACTTTTAATACAAATGTGACCAGACTGAACTCATTCATAGAATGACCTCCAGTTTTCCATAATCCCCCTCTCTCAGACCCAGCAGATCTCTCCAAAGTGTTTGAAACCCGTCGAAGCATCCCCCATCTCAAGGAGGGTGAGGACTTCCTGTTCAAGTGTCTACTGACTGACCCCTTGGTAACAAATCTCACCCTTCAATCAGAGGACGGGAGGAACCTGCCAACCGCCATGAATGTGACCTTTGATCCTCGAAGAGGAGCCCTAATCCGAGACCTGAAGGCTTTGTTCAATGGCCGCTACGTGTGTTCAGGCTGGAAGGATGGCAGACAGTTCAAATCCAGGCCCGTGAACCTGCTGGTGCTCCCTGGTAATAATAAACTTTATTTATAAAGCACACTTAAAAACCAAGGGTATGCCAAGGTGCTTAACAAGTAAAATAGAGTATAGGAGGAGGATAATAGAAATAGCACCAAAGCAAGTACTAAATATGCAAACAGATAACTGTCACTAATACATAGGAAAGCAACAGGTACAGAGCAAACAAGAATTTAAATGAGCATAAAAGTGCATGATATAAAATCATAAAAGAAATATTAACTAGAGGGAAAGGCAAGATTGAATAAGTGGGTTTTTAATCGTGATTTGAACAGTGCAATGGAGTCAGATGCGCGGAGGTCGAGAGGAAGGGTGTTCCACAGTACCGGGGCAGCCAGAGCAAACGCACGGTCACCCCGGGACTTCAGTCGAGATCTGGGTTGGGTCAGAAGTAGTTGAGTGGCAGATCTGAGTGTTCTAGCAGGAGTATGTGGTTTGAGAAGTTCACTAAGATAACTTGGCGCTAATTTATTAATAGTTTTGAAAGTAAGGAGTAATATTTTAAATTGAATACGGTACTTTATGGGCAGCCAATGCAGGCTAGCTAGGACAGGGGTAATATGGCAAAATTTCCTGGTACCAGTCAAAAGGCGGGCTGCTGCATTTTGGACTGTTTGCAGTTTAAGAAGAAGAGAAGAGGGAAGACCATAGTACAAAGAGTTACAATAATCCAACCTGGAGGTCACAAAAGCGTGAATAAGCTTCTCCAGGTCCTCATGCGGAATATAATGCCTAGCCTTAGAGATAAGGCGCAGTTGGTGGAAGCTAGATCTCACTACAGCAGACACTTGCTTATCGAGTTTGAGCGAGCTATCCAGCAGTGCACCCAAGTTACTGACATAGTCACAAGAAAAACTAGCAAAGGAACCCAGGGCAGCACAGAGTTGGGCACGAGGGATTTTACTGTTGAACACCACAATCTCAGTCTTCTTATCATTTAAAACGAGGGAATTACTCAGGAACCATTCTTTGACCTCCCGCATGCATTCTTGAAAGTAGTGCAGGGACACAGCAAGGTCGTCAGTAAGTTCAAAATAGATCTGTATGTCATCGGCATAACAGTGGAAGGCGATATTGTATTTTTCAAAGATTGTGCCTAGAGGGAGCAAATACAATGAGAAGAGAATAGGGCCTAAAACTGATCCTTGAGGCACACCACAACAGACCGGAGCGGAGGAAGAGGAGAAGGTGCCTAAGTGAACTGATAAGGATCTATCAGCGAGGTATGATTTAAACCAGTCGAGGGCAGTGCCTCTAATACCCACAGTGTGCTCAAGTCTTAGTAATAAAATGTTATGGTCTACCATATCAAAGGCCGAAGAGAGGTCCAGTAAAACTAGGACCATAGAGCGTCCAGTATCAGTGATTACAAGAATATCATTAAGAACTCTAACCAACGCTGTTTCAGTGCTATGCAATGGCTTAAAGGCAGATTGAAATTTCTCAGCAATATTGTTCGTGTCCAAGTACGCCTGGAGTTGGGAGAGAACTAGTCTCTCCAGGATCTTGGACAAGAACGAAAGCTTAGAGATCGGTCTATAGTTTGAAAGGTCATAACAGTCAGAATTTCTTTTTTTAAGAATCGGGTGGACTACAGCATGCTTAAAGGACAAAGGAACACAGCCTGAGAGCAAGGAAAAGTTCATAAGAAATAGGATACTAGGTCCGATTACATCAAAACAGTCCTTAGCTAAACGAGATGGAAGAATGTCAAGCACAGTATTGGTGTTATTCATTTGAGCAACTAGCCGCTTAAGAGTCAAAAGTGACACAGGCTCAAACTGGTGGAAAGTTGAAATGCACTCAGGAATGGGGAGAGGATATAAAGCAGGGGGAAGGGAGGACTTAAGAGATGAGACCTTTTTTAAAAAGTGAGTTTGAAATCGCTCACAAAGACCCTGAGAATGAATTAAAGGCATGTCCGGGGAAGGGTTAACCACAGAGTTAAAAATTTTAAATAAGGTACGGGGGTTATGGTCATTGGCCAGGATGATTTTGGACAAGAAGGACGCTTTGGCCGTTTTAGCAGCACTTTGGAATTTTAAGCGGCTAGTCCGTAGCATGTCATGGGAAACCTGGTAACACCTGTCTATCTCTACACTTGTTTATCTATACACCTGTCTGTCTGTATACCTGTCTGTATACCTATCTGATTACCTGTTTGACTTCACCTGTCTGTATGCAGTGTTGCGCCACCCCCCCTCCCTGTCTGTTAGTCAGGATGAATTTGTCCGTCTGGTAGGAGAGCGTTTTGAGGTTACCTGTCTCTGCAGTAACCCCACCCACTTCTATAATGTTACCTGGACAGACCCAAGAAAGCAGGTGAGAGATCAGAGGTCACCTGTGCGTTTTCAGTCCTAATATTCCAAGTGCTGACTGGTTGTTTGGTTCATTTCAGAAACTGGAAGCCACTAACAGTCGTTACTATGGTAACAGGCGGCTGTACATCAACAGCACTCTGAGCATCTCTGAGGTCACCCAAACGGACAATGGACAGTACATGTGTACGGCAATTAACGAGGCCGGGGTCGCCACAGCAACCATCCAGCTCAAGGTGCTAGGTAAGTTAAGACATTTACTGATAAACTAAAACATCACTACTTCCATGTCTAATGGAGTAAACTGATCCTGCCACAGTTTGTTCCCCCGCTTCAAATCACAGACAAACAGTATCCTACAGTTGTTTATGTTTTTGAACCCATTTTGCACAGAAATGTATTGATAGCAGTGTTGAATATTCTTACACAGTAAAAAAAACAAAAAAAAACAAAACAAAAAACAACAACTATACGTAAAATAATTAAAGATGGTTTGTTTTTCTGTTTTCAAAAGAGGTAGTGGTGTATTTAATTACAACCTGTAATTTATTGCAGTTTACTTTTACTTACTAATTTAGTGCTGTCAGTGTTAATCTTGTTAAAATTACGTTAACGCCATGACCACATTAACGTGGCAAATCTCCATTAGCGAGTTAACACAGATCACCCCGTGCGCCAACGCGTTAATGAGCTAACCGTGCTAACGCTTTGATGCCGTGCAGCCCCACACACGGAGTGATCCGCATTAACTTGCTAACGGAGATTTGACGCGTTAATGTGGTTATGACATTAGCGTAATTTTAACAAGATTAACGCTGACAGCACTGGTTTAATTGTTTACAAAAGGTTTGAGGTGTGAAATAAACTGCAATGGAGTTTGAAAACTAAATATGTGTGTGTGTGGTTGGAGGATGTATTTGTGCGGGGGTTGGGGGGGTAGTATTCTTGTAAAACATAGCGGGCCCTAGCAAACAAAGTTTGGGGGGGACACTTTTGGTCATTTTGGTTGCACCGTTTCTAACCTAATGTTTGTACACTCATTGCCTTAGAATGAGAATGCAGGTTCAAAGTCACACACATCCACCAACAGTATCTCCTCTTCCTCAGAACGCCCTTACCTGAGAATCTACCTTCAGACAAGTGAGCACGTACAGGTCAGAGGACACCTGCCTGCAGCAGATGAAATACAGGTTAACGTTAGTGGTGGGTCACTGGAACCCATCACTAATGTTAGTGCTTACAGAGCTAGCAGCGCTAAAGTTAATGGCAGCAGCAGGGTGGAGGCTCACGAAGGTCGTGATGTGGCCCTCACCTTCCTGCTGAAGGCCTATCCTCCAATCACAAGCCAGCGCTGGACCACACCCACACACCTCATCAACAATGACAGTACGGTGTACCAGGAGAGCTACGCTGCTAACAGCTACAGGTGAGCAATGGCTACAGGCTACTCCCACTCTATTGTCAGGAGTGCCTCAGTGTTTTAAGGTGGTATTTCCTAGGTGGAATATTCTGTGTTCCTTTGAGGTGGTAGTATTTGTACAAGGGCTTGTTAAGTTGGTAGTGATGGTGTAAACATTTTTTAAGGCAGTATTTTTGATGTTGCAGCTCGGAAGCCACCCTGCTGCTGCATCGCATGCGTCCGGAGGATCGGGGGCAATACTTGTTTCATTTCTCTAACTCCTTCTTCAGTGGCTCACACACCATCGACCTCAAGGTCTACCGTAAGAAAGCTTTTGTAATCACGTTCTTCCTCACCGCAAGCTTCTCACAGTCTGACATCTAGTCGCATGCTATACTATAAGACACCTGAATACACAGTTTCTCCTTTTAGTGGTATTTTCTGATGTTGAGGGCAGTCTAATCTACTTTAACAGAAGTCGCTGAATGTCTGAAACGTTCTAGATGGCACGGTCTGTGCTGTTTTCTCATCCTCTTCTGATCACATGATCCCGAAAGAAGCTCTCAGCTGATGTTTATACCTCTGTTTTTGTCTTTTCTGAAGTCTGAGAAAACAGTTTTGTTATTTTAGGTTTTCCGACTACTGATATCACTTTGGAGAACAGTACTCTGACATGCAACAGCTCAGGATATCCACTACCCACAATTCTCTGGTTCACCTGTCCTGGCATCCAGCCCTCGTACGTATGCTGGCGCTGCCAGCTACAGGCTGCAGAATCATGTGAAATCTGTCCTGAGGGAGGCGCTGTTTTAAAAATAAAAATGTTGCTTCTCTTACAGGTGTGCACACATTGCTACCAATGAGGTTTCTCAGGCCAGTGTGACCTCACAGGACGGTGAGGAGGTGAGGTCCCACTTCCTCCTGTCAGCTGATGATGATGTCACTGTGGAGTGTGTTGCCTCCAACCTCATGGGAGAGTCTCTGCGGGTCTTCCATCATCGTAAGTGTGGGGGAATAAAACTGGATTAATCAGACGGGTAGCAGTTAAATCTCTTTCATTATCAAACTGGTTTAAATAAAGATTCATCAGAGTTCCTCTTTTCTACAGGGAATCCAATCATCTTCACTCCGCCTCTGATTGGAGTTCTGAGTGCCACCGCTGTCCTCTTCCTGCTCCTATTGGTCCTCTTCTACAAGTGCAGACAGGTAAATTTACTGATCCTCCTGTAGAGCTCACCAGGTCAGAGATCAGTCATTTTTGTTGTAGCTAAGCAGGGAGGTGGGTGAGTGGGTGAAGCCTATCAGAGGCTTGTTGGACTGACAGCTTGATGACTAATAAACAATCTTCACCTGCTGTTCTTCTTCTGCCAGAAACCCAAGTATGAGATCCGCTGGAAGATCATCGAAAGCACTGATGGAAACAACTACACCTTTGTTGACCCCACCCAGCTGCCATACAATCAGAAGTGGGAGTTTCCCCGAGACAAACTCCGCCTCGGTACGAAACATTGGGTTTTAATCAGGGAGCATTCACAATGATGGCCGTCTTGAGGTTTTGTATTGTAATGTGAAGCATTCGGTGACAGTGGGAAAGGAGAACCCCCTTTTTAACACGAAGAAAGTTCAAACAGAATCAGGCTCACGCTCACTTTAACCTTCAAACTGAGGATCTGACTCCTCAGCCTTCCTCTCTCCGGCTTCTTCTTCATGTTCTCGACTTTCTGTCTTTCAGGTCCCATCCTGGGCTCTGGGGCTTTCGGGAAGGTTGTTGAGGCCACGGCGTATGGTTTGGAAACTGACAACAAGATCACCAGAGTCGCTGTCAAGATGCTTAAACGTTAGTATGCAGAGTTTCATAATCACAATCCTCATCATTATCATCATTATCATCATCGTATTGTTCGTGTTGTATGATCCAATGTATCACCTGTTTGTCCACAGCAAGCGCTCACTCGGAGGAACGGGAGGCTTTGATGTCTGAGCTTAAGATTCTCAGCCATCTCGGCTACCATGACAACATCGTTAACCTGCTGGGAGCCTGTACTCGTGGGGGTGATGATGATGTTTATTAAATACTGATTGTAGACTGTAGGTCAAAGATTCATTGTGAAAATTTGCAAACTTAAGGTCTGAATACAGTTAAAACAGGTGAGTTATAGAAACAATCTGCCCTCATATAGGTGTTATGACGTCTGTGTATCAGGCTGTAAACATGTTTATTTCTGCTGTAAAATTTTAACATGTGAGTCTATGGGGAGTGACTCACTGCTGCTTCTGCCGGATGCCAGAGGAACTGCAGGTTTGGTTTGATTTCCATCTCAGAGGCTGATGCTCTGTATTACACTAAAAATATAGCACTCCCTGCTGTGTGGTTGCCGTCCTCTGCAGTCTGGAAATAAGCCGCTCATCAACTTAAGCCAAAGTGTGCTTCAAATGAAGCGCCTAGTTCCTGGGGGGTCTATCACGTGGACATCATTTCAGCTGTTAGACTCAAAGAAGAAAAAGAAAAGCCTGAATAAAAGACAGTCATTTCAACTTGTGGTTTTCTGACCTTTGACTATCCAGGGCCTATGCTGATGATCACAGAGTACTGTAGCCATGGCGACCTGCTCAACTTCCTGCGGGGTCGGGCTCAGGACATCGTGGCATCCATGGTGACTGTGGATGAAGTACAGGAAGAGGCTTTCTATAAGAACATGGCGGCCCAGCACGCCAGGCTCCGCAGGTGTGACGCCTCTCAGTTTCAGAGCATCTGTCTTTCATGCTGCTCACACCTGTGCACTTTATTATCATCACAGCCTTTTAGAGGAAAGGAAAGGCTGAGTGTGCCTCAGCACACCTACAGTTACTGATTGTGAATCACTTAGAACAGATCAGATGTTAATACCAAAGTAAACAGTAAAGCAAACAGTCGGAGGCAGATCACGCTGCTTCACACTGACAGATCAGCCAGCTCTAACACCTGTACGCTCTAGGGTTAGTGTATTCCGTATTTGGCAGGTATGCTTGTTGAGAAGTTCAGGTTAGGTTTCATTGCAGCCCCACCATTACCTGTACAAACCCCAGCTGATGTGTAACATCCAATATGTGTTGCAGTGACAGCGGGATCTCATGCTGCTCGGAGTATCAGGAGATGCAGCCAATTCTGAGTCCGGGGCAAACACACCAGGGTAAGAACCTGAACTTACCTCCAGGTAATACACGGCACCACGGTTCTTCGTTCACAGATGGATGTATTCTTCAGTCACACTTCTCCTCCAAACCACCATAAAATCTACCATCAAACTGTCATTACATAAATGCACTGAATGATCAAACATAAATATTGTAAGTAAAGATTTAAACCAAAGTTAACAAATGCACAATCATGCAACCATGAGGGAATGAGTCCGCTTCAGGAACAAAAACTGAACAAAACACTTCCAGACTTCTTTTTCTCTTCTTTACAGCTGCCTTTCACTTTGAAACAGCTTATTTAATCCTTCTTGTGACTTATTTAACTTACAACTTAGCTTCTTTGTACATGCTTTCTTAACTTCCCTTAGTGCCACTTAAAGGGGCCTGTGCGCAACATAGAATGTAACATGGTTCTTACCCAAAAAGGAACAACAATAAATAAAGGAAATAAATAACATACATAATCACAATAAATTAAACAAATTGACATAATTTACATTTATGGCAATTAAAGAACTCATCTCACTGTCTTTCTCACAGGTGTGCAGACAGATGGTCTTTCAGTCAGTGACCTCATGAGTTTTTCCTACCAGGTGTCTCAGGGTCTGGACTTCCTGTCCACCAGGAATGTAAGGAAACACTCACATGGGATCATTTTTCACAACAATCACCATTGTTTCACCTGTGCGCCTCACCTGTGTGGTTCAGTGTATCCACAGAGACGTAGCAGCGAGGAATGTCCTGCTGACTGATCGTCGTGTTGCAAAGATCTGCGACTTCGGTTTGGCCCGAGACATTCGCAATGATGACAGTTACATCGTTCAAGGAAATGTCAGTCTTCATATTTTATTTTGATACTCGTTGCTGTTTATTTTAACAATCACTGTGTTTTATTTTGATACTCGCTGTTTTATTTTGACAGGCCCGCCTCCCAGTGAAGTGGATGGCTCCAGAGAGCATCTTTCAGTGCGTCTACACAGTGCAGAGCGACGTCTGGTCCTACGGAGTCTTACTCTGGGAGATCTTCTCTCTGGGTAACCATGGCAACACCACGCACCACCTCACCACATTTCAGCTCTGGTGATGAGCAGTACGTGACATTCAGCAGCCATTCTCTGAGACAGTCTTCTGTTCACCTGTCCAGGAAAGAGCCCATACCCAAACATTGCCGTGGACACCAACTTCTACAAGATGATCAAAGATGGCGGCCACATGGAGCAGCCTGACTTCGCCCCGGCGGAGATGTGAGTTCACAGATGCTCGTGTCAGTGCTCATAAAGTTGTTTTGAAAGTGACGCTCACCTGTCTCTGCAGGTATCAGCTGATGAAGCTCTGCTGGAGCCTTGAGCCCACCCACAGACCCACCTTCAAAACCATTGGTCAGCTTATCAGCAGACTTCTCCCCTCCACCAATGATATGTCATCACGTTACAGCGACCAGGTGAGGATGTGAAGGGCCTACGAGCCCTCTGTGTCGTCTGACAGGCTGTGCCTCATCATCTTTCTTCTTCTTGTGTCCTCAGCCGACTTACAGGAACATCGACGAGTGCAGAGAAGAAGAAGAAGAAGAAGAAGAAACAATGAAGAGAGAGGATGAGAAGCCAGGTGAGCTCACCTGTTTCTGTGATAGAGTTGCAGGGTCAGAGTCTTTAACCATCATGAAGTCGCCTGGGGTGCAGATGTAATCACGTGATCAGTGTTTAGCGAGTAAAAAGCTGAGTCCCAGTCAGATGAGTTTGGGCGCATTAATGACTTTTGAGCTTCTCACAGGTTTGAAGCCAAAGCCTGATTGGTCCAAAGACCACAAACAAAGCCTTCTGGGACTGTTATGTGTTTATAGAGATAAGTTTGTAGAACTGAAGTCAATCAGAAATGTTGTGATTAATGCAGTCATTAATCATTAACAGTGTGTGTGTTTGTAGTGAGTCAGAGCCTCATTGTGTTGTTACCTGACACAGGTGTATCAGGTTATTAGGAAAACCCTTTTTATGTTAGCTCAGCTAAGAACTGCTGTGATGATAAGAGAGGCAGTAAATGTCACAGTCCTCTCTGTGTTCAGTCAGATCACCTTCTCCGTCAGAAGGTAAATAAAGGTTTCACACACACCTGCGGTGCCTTCATGGTACCCTCGGAGAAGCTGTGAGTTTCAAACTACAGACCCTAGTGTTGTGCTCCAGGCTTCAGGTCTGTCCTGCGGCTCTTTACTGGAGCTTATCTGTGATACGTGAGCCGTGTGTTTGTGGTCCTCAGTCATGCTGATGTTTTGATGCTAACATGGAGGCTCAGAGCTGATAGGGATCAGCTGATTGTTGGGTCTTCCCAGGGTTGAGCAGCTTGAGGTGAGCTGGCTCTGTATAAATAAATTAATCTGAGCTGTGGGTGTATTATTACCAGTAAAGGCATGGAGGATCTGAAGCGCCTGTAAAACAGAAATAAGAATAAAGTCTGAACCCAGGCTTTCCTTTGGCTTTCATGAAAACGTATACTAAATAATACACTAAATAATAATAAATAAAGTTATGGGAACATTATGATGCAGCTCCAAACAGGTTTTAATTCGGCAGATCTGAGATCTGCTCAGACTGTCTCCTGGTTAATGAAGGGATGAGAGAGAGGTCTCTTAAGTTTCCTTCACGAGTTGTGTCAGTAAAATGACTCCTGACTGTTGAACTTGTGAATCAGGTGTTCACATATTTGATAGGATGACTGAGTTTTAATGTCAGAAACACCTTCACCTCTGATGAGACCACGCCATGACCTCTGACTTCTCCCTCTGGATTTCAGTCACAGTCTGTCCTGATTGGTTGAACTGTGTGTGACTCTGAGATGAAACCATGACATCACAATAAAATGTCCCGATTTCAGAGCAGGACGACGACGAGGGGAAGGAATCAAAGATGCCGAACATCTACCAGCTGTCCTGAACCTCTCGTCCAATCAGAACTGAGAACCCGGTCATATCTCCTGGCTGAGGACACTCATCCTCACTGCTGAAAACTTTATGGACAAACTGCAGCACCAACCAAACTCTGTGTCACACCAGCGGATCAAAGCTTTAAACTCTGTGTGATCTTCTGATTCTGATTTTGTTTTTTAAACTTACATTGAACGTTTCCAGATGTGGGCGTTTTTTATCTCTGATGCTGAGAGTCGAGTCGTGACGGTGGATGATCATTTTTCTGCAAACCGTCCTGTTTCTGATTCTTCTGATGTTTCTGGCTGTAAAATATCTAAAATTAGTTTTGCTTTCATTTGTTTTCTCGTCCAACCTCACAGCTGTGTGTAACGTGAGCCACGTTTC
>NC_138946.1:360000-467500 GCF_965226115.1 Aulonocara stuartgranti
ATAATACCAATATTTTTTATTGTACTGGAGACTTCAGCGTGCTTGGCACCCGCCCTGTGATGCTTCCACTGAGATGATATCCATCATACTTTAACCCAAACAAACCTGACACACATGTCTCCAATAAGGATTATTTTATTGTTTTTTACCAGTAAATAACTGAAGGTTAACTTTAAGTTTACTTTTTTTAATGATGATTATTATGCAGTGGATTGTTATGACCTGCTTCCTTCCCTGTGACAGCTGTGATAGGCTCCACCCCCCCCCCCCCCCCCCCACCCAACATTTCTCACAGGAAGGGTAATAATGCTGTACCCATGTTCACATTCAGACACATTAAACTAAAACACTGACAGCACGACTCACCTGCACAGGTTCTCACAGGTTCATGTTCGGGATTCTGCAGAGAAAAGTCTCAGTCTGGTGGGGACGGCTTCATGTGTTTATTCCTCCTGAGTCATGGGTTATTCCTCTTCAGCTGCTCAAATTAGACTTTGAACCAGGTTCTGATTCACATTCAAACAAAGTGATTTCAGAGTAAAGCTCTGACTGTCTCTACAGAGAGCCCTGACAACACAACATCTGCATCTACGAAGCAATGCAGAGCAACAAAGCCTACAGAGCGACATCCCTCCCCACGTGGGACAATCTGACCACCTCTCTCTGCTCCTCATCCCTGCCTACACCCCCCTCAGGAAACAGACTTCTCCCAGCACCCAGGTCATTAAATCATGGCCAGATGATGATCTCAGGAGCAGGACCTGGAGACCTTCACTTGGTCTGTTCTTCTCCATGAAGTGTTGTTTAGAAAATGTAACAGCGACCAAGTCATCTGGGTTTATCCTAACTGAAAACTGTGGATGACAAGTGCTTCCTGACTGATAACAACCTCTTCCAGGGTGGAGAGGCATCCAAGCCCTCACTAAATACAATACAACGCCCAGAGCCCCCCCAACACCCAACAGCAGCTGCAAACTTCAAACTCTCTGTATTTATTATTGTAGGGTCTACCTTACAATATAAAGTGCCTTGAGGCGACTGGTGTTGTGAGTTGGCGCTGTATAAATACAATTAAATTGAACCTTCAGGTTTCTGGGCACCCACTTCCCTGCCGATCTCACCTGGACCCACAACACCATCGCCCTGGTGAAGAAGGCCCAGCAGCAGCTGCACCTCCTCCGTGTCCCGAGGAAGAATAACCAGGAGCTGCTGCTGGCCTTCTGCTCCTCAGTGGAGAGCATGCTCTCCTCCTGCCTGGTGTTTGGTACTCAGTGGCCTCGACTGAGAACAGAAAGGTAGTGCAGAGGGTCATAACACTGCCTAAAAATTCCCTGGCTGCCCTCAAACACCCCAGAGCCTCCTTTCTCAGGAAAACCAGGGCCATCAGAGGTGACCCCTCACACCCCGTCTACCACCTGTTTGACCCACTGCCCTCCGGTTGGTGCCTCATGTCAGTCAAGTCCCACACCGCCAGACTCAAATAGCTTCTTACCCTGAGCCATTCAGACTGTTAACAAGCACTACCTCCCCACACCGCACCCCTGTCAAACCCACCACCGATCTGAGCCATGGTCGGAGTGCACCAGTGAAGAAAATGCATTCGTCATCACAGAGCATGACGTGAGGAACACCTTCAGGAGGGTGAACACCAGGAAGGCAGCAGGACCAGATGCAATCCCTGGCCGGGTCCTTAGAGCCTGCGCTGATCAACTAGCACCGGTGTTCACGGAGATCTTCAACCTCTCCCTGGCCCAAGCTGTGGTTCCCACGTGCTTCAAACAGTCCATTATTGTTCCTGTTCCAAAGAAACAACAGCCCGCTTGCCACAATGACTACCGTCCAGTAGCACTGACTTCAATTGTGATGAAGTGTTTTGAAAGACTGATGAGAGATCACATCACTTCTTCACTTCCTGCCACCATCGACTCACTTCAGTTTGCTTACCGGACTAATCGTTCCACAGACGATGCCATATCTCACCTGCTCCACACATCCCTGAGTCACCTGGACACTGGCAGAGGGAATTATGTTAGGATGCTGTTCGTGGACTACAGTTCAGCATTCAACACAATAATTCCCTCTAAGCTTTTCACCAAGTTGACGGATCTAGGACTCAGCTCATCACTGTGTCAGTGGATCCTCAACTTCCTCACAGACAGACCCCAATCAGTGAGGGTAGGAAAACAAGTCTCCCCCTCCATCTCACTCAGCACTGGAGTGCCTCAGGGCTGTGTTTTAAGCCCCCTGCTGTACTCACTGTACACTTATGACTGTGTAGCCACATCAGACACCACCTCCATTGTCAAGTTTGCTGACGACACTGCTGTTGTGGGCCTGATCTCCGACAACATCGAGACGGCCTACCTGGAGGAGATTAGGAACCTGGAGACCTGGTGCCAGGAGAATAACCTCCTCCTAAACATCAGCAAGACTAAGGAGCTGATCGTGGACTTCACTACAAAGCAGGCGAGGAATTACAAACCCCTCATCATCAGTGGCACGCCAGTGGAGAGAGTGGACAGTTTCCGATACCTGGGTGTCCACATCACTCAGGACCTGTCATGGTCCTGTCACATCAACACCCTGGTTAAGAAAGCCCGTCAGCGTCTCTTCTTCCTCAGAAGACTTAGAGACTTCCATCTGCCACTGAAGGTGCTCAAGAACTTCTACTCCTGCACCATCGAGAGCGTCCTGACGGCAAACATCTGCACCTGGTTTGGGAACAGCACCAAGCAGGACAGACGAGATCTGCAAAGAGTGGTGCCCTCAGCCGAACGCATCATTCAATCAGAGCTCCCTGACCTGCTGTCCATCTACACCAAGCGGTGCAAGTCCAAAGCTAGGAAGATTATGATGGACCTCTCCCATCCCAACAATGGACTCTTCTCACTGTTGAGGTCTGGGAAACGCTTCCGCTCCCTTAAGGCCAAAACAGAGAGAATGAGGAGGAGCTTCTTCCCCCAGGCTATTCGGGGCCTGAACCAGGTGTAGACTGGACTCTCCCAAACACGTCACTATAAGACTGGACTCTCACACACGTCACCACACGCACCACCACACATTTCCTATAATCCTATAATTCCTATAATTTATAATCTTTATAATCTCTTCTGCTATTTGCACATTCTTTACTGTAAATTCCTAAGTTAATTTGTAAATTCTGTAGTAACCTGTAAATTGTAAATATTGTAAAACTTTTCTTCTGTCATTTAATGGTCGGGCATTGTACAGCTACAAGCATTTCACCCCCATGTCATACTGTGTATGGTTGTGTGTGTGTGACAAATAAAATTTGAATTTGATTTGAATTTGGTCTGTGTAACCCTCATCACTCAGGAACTGTCAGGGTTCCTGGGTCGTTGACCCAGTGATTTCAGTTTGTTCATGTTCAGTTTGGTTCGCCACATTAATGTTCTCACTTCCTGTTTTTTCCCGTGTCAGCTTGTCTCCCGTGTCATTAGTCAGATTATGTTCAGCCCTGTACTCACCTGTTTCCAATCATTGTCATCATCCACCTGTGTATTTAAGTTCCTCGGTTTCACCAGTTCTCTGTCGTGTCATTGATGTTAATGATGTATGTCTGATGTCGTCTGTATGTCCAGTCAGTCAGTCAGTCCTTAGTTCATTCATTCATTCAGTCAGCCAGCCATTTCCTCCCTCTGTACTGTTTGCTCACTCCTTCGGCAATAAACATCCACCTTCACCTACCTGCCTGTGAGTCCAGCGTTTGGGTCCTCCTCCTCTCATCCACGACACTACCCTTGACAGAATGACACGACCCCGCGTTGTGGACCCAGCGGACCCTGAACTTTTCGAGCGGCAGGAGGCAGCGCTCCTTCGCTGGACGGAGGGGCTTCGGGGAAAACAGCGGCTCTTCGCGGAGAGAGAGCACGTCTTCGAGGGGACTCGCCTGGCTCTGGGCGGGCCTCGGAGACGCCACGTTCCCCCACCTGCTGCCTCAGCTGCACCGGAGCATTCGCCGCGGAGAGTGGGCGTCACAGCCCAAGCTTCGGCCGCTCGCTCTCCCGCCGCTTCGCTCCTCGCTCGCCCGCCAGCCTTTTCACTCTCCAGCCTTTCCGCCTCGCCACGGCACGGCGGCTACACCTCCCATCTCTGCTCAGCGGAGGCTACCGCGCCAGAGGCTCAGCCGTTTACCCGGCCCGCTTCCTCTTCCCGGGGAAAGCGGCGCACACGCCGCCATAAAACGGACTCTGTTCAGCAACTCCCGGTGGTGAGTTCCAGTGACTGTTTTCCACACCCCTCATCTGATTATCCACTTAAAACACACAACAGACTCTTTTCTGATTCATGGGGAGTTTCCCTCCTTGAGGATGATGTGGACTGGGAAGATTTTTTCTGCTCTGGCTCCCCAAAGACTGTTCAGTCAAAAACTGTAAATAGTGGTGGCAGAAAGACCAGAATACAACCCGATAGACCTGTCAGTGTCGCTCACCCAGTCGTTATTTCCACTCCTATCAGTCAGCCTACACCCACTCCAGTGCCAGCTCCCAGGAGGAGGGCAGCTGCGACCCAGTCTACCTCCACACCCGCTCCTGTTTCTCGGGTGGGGGTGACTGGTGTCCAGCCACCTTCTGTGCCTGTCCCAGCGCCCAGGCTGAGGGCAGCCAGAACCCAGCTTGACCTCCCTGGAGGCTTGGAAGAGCTAACTGGTCCACCTACTACTTCACCCTTTCATCCACCTCCTGATCCAGCTTTTCACGCCCTCGCAGTATCACTGGTTAGACTAGCTGAACTGTCCCCTGCCCAGGCACCAGCCTTACGAGCCCAAGCCGTAATGTTATCTCCGTCACTAGCTCACTCTTTAGCTCAGCCATTAGCCTCACCGGCCTCTGTTTATCCGTCAGTCTCCTTAGTCCAATCGGTTCCCTCACCTGCTGTCCAGTCTCCTGCTGCCCTCCAGTCAGTTCAGCCACCTGTAGCTCAGTCTCCACCTGTCCTCCAGTCACCTGTAGCTCAGGCGCCTCCTGTTTCCCAGTCACCTGTCCACCATCCCGTCCAGTTCCCGGACCTGCAGCCACAGCACCCAGAGCCAGCTGTGAGCCTTCCTGCTCCTCAGCCAGGGGTTTCCACACCCGCTGGCCCGGCCGCTCCTCAGCCAGGGGTTTCCGCACCCGCTGGCCCGGCCGCTCCTCAGCCAGGGGCCTCCGCGCCTACTGGCCCTGCCTGTCTCCGGCCAGAGGCCTCCGCGCCTGCATCGCCCGGCCCGGCCTCAGCTGCACCCACGCCCGGCCCGGCCTCAGCTGCACCCACGCCCGGCCCGGCCTCAGCTGCACCCACGCCCGGCCCGGCCTCAGCCTCAGAGCCTTCGTCTGCGGCAGCCTCAGAGCCTTCGTCTGCGGCAGCCTCAGAGCCTTCGTCTGCTGCAGCCTCAGAGCCTTCGTCTGCTGCAGCCTCAGAGCCTTCAGCCTCGCCTGGCCCAGCCTCGTTTGGGTCTGGAGCTAAACGGCCATTTTCTAGACCGCTGGCTGAGCCACTGGCCGGGCGCCATCGCCGTCGTGGGCGGCCCACGGACCCTCTTCGCCTGAGTGGCCGCCGTCGCCTTCCGCGCGGCCGGCCCCCGGACCGCCTTCGCCTGAGTGGCCGCCGTCGCCTTCCGCGCGGCCGGCCCCCCGAACTGTGTCCACGTCGCCGCCGTTGCCTTCCGTGCGGTCGGCCCCCGGACCGGTGCTGTTGCCGTCCGCGCGGTCGGCCCCCGGACCGGTGCTGTCGCCGTTGCCGTCCGCACGGTCGGCCCCCTGAACTGTCTCGTCTCGGCCACGGGCCGCGTGGACGCCCACCTGAACTGTCTCATCTCGGCCACGGGGGCGCCCACCTGAACTGTCTTGGTGTGGACTCCGTCCCTCCGTCCTGGGCCCCCTCCGCCCGCCCTGTTCTGGTTTTTTTTCTTTCTCTTTTTGGCCGTCGGGTGCCGGCCTTTGGAGGGGGGGGTACTGTCAGGGTTCCTGGGTCGTTGACCCAGTGATTTCAGTTTGTTCATGTTCAGTTTGGTTCGCCACATTAATGTTCTCACTTCCTGTTTTTTCCCGTGTCAGCTTGTCTCCCGTGTCATTAGTCAGATTATGTTCAGCCCTGTACTCACCTGTTTCCAATCATTGTCATCATCCACCTGTGTATTTAAGTTCCTCGGTTTCACCAGTTCTCTGTCGTGTCATTGATGTTAATGATGTATGTCTGATGTCGTCTGTATGTCCAGTCAGTCAGTCAGTCCTTAGTTCATTCATTCATTCAGTCAGCCAGCCATTTCCTCCCTCTGTACTGTTTGCTCACTCCTTCGGCAATAAACATCCACCTTCACCTACCTGCCTGTGAGTCCAGCGTTTGGGTCCTCCTCCTCTCATCCACGACACTACCCTTGACAGGAAACACACACAGACTTGGTACTCAGTCGAAGTCTTTTCTCCATGCTGCTTCCACGCACTTTGTTCTGCAATGTGTGCCTTTCTCTTGATAGCATATATTTCTCCTGTCTCCTATTTATACTTTACTCCAGCACAATTGGTGTGGAACAACCATAATTTTGTTGGCAATACAGTGCTATTCTATTGTATTTTATTCTTTTCCATCTGGAACAACATCTACAGAAATAACGGCATCTGAAACAACATCTGCATCTGGAACAACATCTGCAGCAACAACATCTGCAGCTATAACTGCATCTCGAACATCTGGAACAACAGCCTCTGCAGGGACCAGCATCAACCCTACAGGAGGTGATGCCCCTTCAGCTGCATCCTTCCAGATATTCATGCAGACATTTTAACATTTTTCTGCTCATGTCTGTAGGAACGTGTGGCCCTTATCAAACTTCCTGTGCTGATGAGATGACGTGTATTCTGACTAGTCAGCTATGTGATGGAGTGGACGACTGTCCTGATGCCTCTGATGAAACTGATGCTCTCTGTGGTCAGTGACGATTTCTCTTTATATCTGACGTTTGTGGTGAGGTTTACCTGTAGAGCTCCTGTGCAGAATCACTGAGAGTGAGTGTGTGTGTCTGTGTGATGGTCTGGAGATGATCAGGAGGATGAGTAGCACTGGGCTTTGCTGTGGTGCATTCAGAGCGCTGTTATAAAGACCATCAGCGCCTCCTGTGCTTTAGCTCTGAGACCAGGTTGCCTCACTGGTTTAATAACAGCAGCTGTGTATAACTCATCAGTATGTCACTGGGCACTTTTCCTGTGTTTGCTGTCTCTTTGGTCAGTTTAGTGTCTGTTGTGTTGATGTAAAAGGTCCACTTGTTTCCAGAGCGTAGAATAGACTGTGCTGTTACACTGTAACCATGGCTCTCTGATTGAAACTACCCAGTTTAATCCCAAACAGTAAACAGCACAAGCAGAAGCTCTCTTAAAGAAACATCTCCACAAATGCTTTCCTGTACACATGGGATAGACGTGGTTGGGCACAGTGTTCATTAAAAACATTTAACTTCCTGCGATGATGTCATCACTCTTGTCTTTATAGCAACAGCATGTGACGGACAGTTTGTGCTGAGGGGCCCGAGCGGGTTGTTCAGTTCATCAAAGGCAGACAAATACAACAGCAGCAGCTTCTGTCGCTGGATCATCAGGTTAGACTGGTATACACACACTGTAACACACTCTGTAACACACACTATAACGCACACTCTATAACGCACTTTGTAACACGCACTGTAACACACACATTGTAACACACACCGAGGCGTTCTCAGGCCAGCCGACACATACAATCTCTCCAGCATGTCCTCGGTCTGGGTCTCAGAGAAGTCCTGCCATTAATTAATTCTTCAATCTTAAATATGATCAACCTATCTCTAATAATCGGTTATGTACCACAGGCCTTCAAGTTGGCAGTAGTTAAACCGTTACTTAAAAAAACCATCTCCAGACCCGGCAATTATACCAATTATAATTATTAGCTAATTACAGGCCAACCTCCAACCTTCCTTTCATATCAAACATTCTTGAAAGGGTAATTGCTAACAGGTCATTTGCAGAGGAATGGCTTATTTGAAAAGTTTCAGTCAGGTTTCAGAAAAAGGATAAGACAGGCCCATTTCACAATAGTGTTAGGATGCCTGGGTCGTCGACCCAGGGTTTTTGAGTTTATGTTATTATTTATAATTTCTAGTTTTTGGTTTCTTTGAGTTCTGTCTTATGGCTTATGTCTCTGTCGTCTTTAGTTGCTCTGTCTCCCCTATCACCTGTGTCTTTGTTCAGTCTGTGTTATGCGTTTCCTGTTTTACTTTGAAGGTCTCTGTCTTATCTCAGTGTGTTCAGTTTACGCTTCTTTGGTCTCGTCAGTTCTGATTTGTCCCAGCTGTGTTTCCCTCCTGTTACCCATTCCCTGATTGCTCCCTCTGTGTATTTAAGCCCAGTGTTTCTCTGTGTCCGTGTCGCGATCTACCGTTTTCCTAGCTGTGTGTTCTGTCATTCCTCCAGTTTAAGTTTGTTTTGAGTTTTTTCAGTTATGTTATATTTTGAGTACCAAATTAAAGCCTTTTTGAGTTCACGACTGTCTCCGGAGTCTGCACCTTGGGTCCTATTCCTGTCTGCACACAGCGACACCTAACAAATAGATGTACTCCAGAACAAGATAAATCAGCCTTAAAACACTCCTCCCCTACTTTTTTAACCTCCTAGGACCTGGCGTCCACATATGTGGATATCACATTTTGGTTACGAGGACATTATACTGCTACTGTTCTATCAAAATTTTAAACGAATATCCTCATATGTGGCTCTTATTTTTCTTAAAAACACAAACAAGGTAAAAAAAAATCTGGTAATTCTTTGTTTTTACATTCATCGGGTCCCAATATGCCCAAATATCAAAGAGAAATAAAAAATGCATGCCGTGGAAGAGTTCGGATCAAGGCTTGGATGGTCCAAGACATTAAAGGAAAAGAAGGGCAACTTTGGAAATGTTATACACTGCAAACAAAAACAGTTGGTCAGAGTGGATCTCATCAAACCATAGGGAATAATAAATGAACACAACCTGAACAGAGCAAATCACGATGAAGGTTTCAGCTACTCTCTCCACTGCAATAATTCCTCTGTCTAACTTCACAATTCAAGAAAAGAAGGCTGTCACTTCCCTGAGCGTGGGAGGTGCACCAAACAAATCTGATAATCACACAGAAAATACTACACTCCCCAGTGACAAACATACCTATGAAGCCTTAAAACAGCATCCCACAAAAAGACAGTCATCAGTTGCCTACAACAACTTGAAGAAGATAAAGGCATTGACCGTGTTAGGCTTTTTATGATAGCGAAGAAAAATATGCTCCAATTATTTTCACAACTTAGTATGAAAATTGTTAGAATTTTAAATTGTTTTACATGGAGCCATGGATGTCCTCTCTGGCTCAGAGACAAAAAGCTGCCGCCCCCATGCAGTAAACACTTTTTATTGCAGGTCAAAAAAACAAAATGTTAACATGGTTGATCAAAAGAGTTGAGGGTGGCCTTAGGTCTGATGTCAGCTCATGTTTCTTCTTCTGCAACTTTCCCGACATCTCCTTATTTTGAGATGACCATTCTACAGGCAACACTCCCATTACCATGACAACCACCTCTTGTCATCCGGTCATGCCTGTACAGTTAAAGAATGGGAGTAGAGCGTATTTCAGTAGGTTTATGGCCCAAAGAATGGCCCTCTCCCTGTCTGTTAGTATGAGAGTGATTCCAAAACTATTCTACTATACACTGTGTGCAGTGGGGGGGAAAAGCACAAAATATGGGATGCTAATTGTTAGATATTAGCCTTAAAGATAAAAAAATAAATTCCAACAACCACCCTACATACTATGCTATAACATGTAAGTTGAAGCTCCACAAAGGAGTCCCACTCAGACCCATTTCTACCAGTATAAACTCAGCCACCTACAACATTTCCGAGCCCTTATTCAAATCAACTTTTTCAATGAAATTTATCTTTATTTATACAGCACCAAATCACAGCAACAGTCACCTCAAGGCACTTTATATTGTAAGTTAGACCCTACAATAATACATACAGAGAAAAACCCAACAAACATATGACCCCCTATGAGCAAGCATTTCAGTGACAGTGGGAAGGAAAAACTCCCTTTTAAACCTGGGTCAAAATCAAAACCCAAGAAGTGGAATCCTTCACTGCTCACATCAACTCAGTGGATAAAAACATAAAGTTCACCAGGTGAGACACAAAGGATAACTGATTGCTGTTTCTGGACTGTGCCATGCACATTGAGGAGAATGGAAACCTCAACACCGAAGTTTACCGGAAGCCCACACACAGACTAGTGCCTCCTCTTTGACTCCCACCACCCTCTGGAACACAAACTTGGAATAATCAGGACCCTACACCACCGGGCAGAAAATGTTCACTCTAAGCCTTGAGGCAAGGCATTCCAAGGCATTCAAATCAGCAATGATGCACAGAAAAGAACATCAGACACCAACGAGGGAGGATCAGAAGGACAAACAGAACAACATCATCATCCCTGATGTAGCAAGTTTATCAGAGAAACTCAGGAGAGTCTTCTCCAAGCACGACATCCCAGTGTACTTCAGACCTAGCCACACACTCAGACACAAACTGGTTCATCCCAAACACAAACCTAACAACACAGTGTATGTGCAGTGCAGCGAGGAATGCTCAGAACTCTACATTGGAGAAACCAAACAGTCACAAGATAGAAGAGCCACATCAACAGGAAAAGATTTTGGACAGAGAAGACAGATGGATTGAAAGAGGTCTGCCTCCTACAATCCGGTTTTGAGATGCCATCCCAGACACTATCATAAGTTTCATGATAGGGTGAGGCAGGGTCTCACAATGGCTTTACCTGAAACCTCTGCTGATAATGACTTTTTTTCACACCTTGTAACAGTTTCTGACTGGAAGATCTAAAACTGCAAGAGATGTAGGGTCCTTGAAGTTCAGAAATACAGGCTGGAGCTTGAACTCCAAGGATTACATTTTTAAAATAAATTCTAAAATGTACTGGTAGGAAATGTAAAGAGATTAAAACTGGGATAATTCAATTCAATTTTATTTATATAGCGCCAAATCACAACAAAAGTTGCCTCAAGGCGCTTCATAGATACAGAGAAAAACCCAACAATCATATGACCCCCTATGAGCAGCACTTTGACAACAGTGGGAAGGAAAAACTCCCTTTTAACAGGAAGAAACCTCCAGCAGAACCAGGCTCAGGGAGGGGCGGGGCCATCTGCTGTGATTGGTTGGGGTGGGAGAAGGAAGACAGGATAAAGACATGCTGTGGAAGAGAGACAGAGGTTAATAACAGATATGATTCAATGCAGAGAGGTCTGTTAACACATAGTGAGTGAGAAAGGTGACTGGAAAGGAGAAACTCAATGCATGATGGGAATCCCCGGCAGCCTACGTCTATTGCAGCATAACTAAGGGAGGATCCAGGGTCACCTGGTCCAGCCCTAACTATATGCTTTAGCAAAAAGGAAAGTTTGAAGCCTAATCTTGAAAGTAGAGATAGTGTCTGTCTCCTGAATCCAAACTGGAAGCTGGTTCCACAGAAGAGGGGCCTGAAAACTGAAGGCTCTGCCTCCCATTCTACTTTTAAATACTCTAGGAACAACAAGTAGGCCTGCAGAGCGAGAGCGAAGTGCTCTAATAGGGTGATATGGTACTACAAGGTCATTAAGATAAGATGGGGCCTGATTATTTAAGACCTTGTATGTGAGGAGCAGGATTTTGAATTCTGGATTTAACAGGAAGCCAAAACAGGAGAAATCTGCTCTCTCTTTCTAGTCCCTGTCAGGACTCTTGCTGCAGCATTTTGGATCAGCTGAAGGCTTTTCAGGGAGTTTTTAGGACTTCCTGATAATAATGAATTACAGTCGTCCAGCCTGGAAGTAATAAATGCATGAACTAGTTTTTCTTTTTCTTTTTTCTTTTTTTTTTTTTGCCTGTCCCGTTTGGCTCTTTTGCATCAGAATTCTCTCCCAAACACGTCACTATAAGACTGGACTCTCACACACGTCACCACACGCACCACCACACATTTCCTATAATCCTATAATTCCTATAATTTATAATCTTTATAATCTCTTCTGCTATTTGCACATTCTTTACTGTAAATTCCTAAGTTAATTTGTAAATTTTTGTAGTAAATTGTAAATATTGTAGAACTTTTCTTCTGTCATTTAATGGTCGGGCATTGTACAGCTACAAGCATTTCACCCCCATGTCATACTGTGTATGGTTGTGTGTGTGTGACAAATAAAATTTGAATTTGATTTGAATTTGAATAACACTCAGTGTAACAGACACACCCCAACACATGAATGGTGAGTTCTTTGTAAAACAGACATTAAAACAAGCTCTTTCATTCACTAATAAAGAGTTGTGTTGTTTTCAGGGTTGATGACGGACTTTCAGTTCAGGTTACCTTCCCTCATTTTGAAACTGAAGAAAACAGCGACACTCTGAGGCTTTATGAAGGTGTGGGACCAAACAAAGTCTTCACAGGTGAATCCCACAGTCAGTCTGAACAGACCACAACTGCTATCCTTAACCCTATGGCTCACCTCCTGTTTTAATGATTGGCAGCTCAGTTCTCAGGCTCCACCTCTCCTGGAAATGTGTGGCTGCTGACCGACCAATCAACTGTGGAGTTCACCTCTGATGATATCAACAATCTGTCAGGGTTCATAGCCACGTACAGTGCAGCCAACATTTCCACGCTGTCAAGTAAGATGTGATAAACAGACTATTACAAGTTCTCTGAGCATTCCCTTTACCTGATGTGTTTTTGTGTGTAGACGAGGAGAAGCTCACCTGCAACTTCGAGCAGGGCATGTGTTTCTGGAGGCAGCAGCAAGATGATAACGGGGACTGGTTTCGAATCAGAGGCCCCACTTTTCCGACTTTAACTGGCCCAAGTGTCGACCACACGCTGGGTAACAGCTCAGGTGAGTTTCACGTGGAGATCATTACTACTGAATCATCAGTCAGTATGATTTAAAGATTGACTCCAATTAATCAGTTTGTATTGAATGCCATCAGGTTTCTACATTGTCACTTCTAAGAGTCCTGGCCAATGGGAGAAGAGCTTCAGGCTCGACAGCCTTCCTCTGACTCCATCCATGCAGCCCATGTGTCTGAGCTTCTGGTAACAAAATATCATTGTTAAATTACACCACTGGGCACTCATGTGATATCATCTATTTATGTAGAATCAGCCTGCAAGGATGACAGTTCTTTAAAAGAGAACAAGTAATTCAAACGAGTTTTTTCAAATTCAAATTTTATTTGTCACACACACAACCATACACAGTATGACATGAGGTGAAATGCTTGTAGCTGTGGAATGCAATACCCGACCATTAAATGACAGTGGTTTTACAGTATTTACAATTTACAGGTTATCCAAAATTTACAGATTTAACTTAGAAATTTACAGTAAAAAAAAATGTGCAAATAGCAGAAAGAGATTATAAATTATAGGAAGTGTGCATGAAGAAAAACCAGAGTGCGTGTGGTCATGTGATGTGTGGGAGAGTCCAGTCCTACACCTGGTTCAGGGCCCGAATAGCCTGGGGGAAGAAGCTCCTCCTCATTCTCTCTGTTTTGGCCTTGAGGGAGCGGAAGCGCTTCCCAGACCTCAACAGTGAGAAGAGTCCATTGTTGGGATGGGAGAGGTCCATCATAATCTTCCTAGCTTTAGTCTTGCCCCGCAAATGCCAAACTTCAGAGAGAAAAATGCAGACTTTAAATGTGTCATCTAACTCCAGCAAACATGACACCGCTTGCAAAGGCAACCTGTTGACTACAAAGAGACCTTTTACACAACAGAAGCACATTAAAGCTTCATTTTGAAAAACTAAAAAAGCCAGGATGAACTGTAGAAAAAAAGTACAAATCTTTTTAAACCCATATAGCGAAAATTGGATCTGACTACTTGCCAAAAACAAGTACAAAAACCAATACTTCCACCACACACATGAAAAAAAAATTCAGTGAATTGGAGGACAGGTTTTATTTTATTCTCTGCTGATAAAAAAATAAAACATTAATAAAAATGACCAGAAAAATAAAATTTCAATTAAAAAATAAACACTTCTGTTAAATTATTGCAAAATGTCCATATTGTAAACAAACAAACAAAATAACTAAAGTATTTTGAACTGTCTCCAGCTTTCAGACATAACATTAATGAACCTATTGCAGAGTATCCACATTTTAAACAACAAATATCAGTGAACTATATCGGACTGTCTCCAGCTTTCAGATTGAAAAATAAACACTTCTGTTCAGAATAAAATAAATAAAAATTATGTTTCAGAATAAAATAAACACTTCTGTTAAATGATTGCAGAATATCCATCATATATCCAAACAAAATAACAGTGAACAATTTAGTGCTGTCTACAGCTTTCAGATTCACATAACATTTTTTATTGTTGTGATTTGTCTTCTCGTAAAATTGCGGCCTCTCCAAGATACGTCTCCAAGTCTACACTAGAACCTACCACAACTCTGCCCACCGATGCTGGTGCCTAATCAGCAATTTCATCAAACATGCTGTCCAGACTAGTAGTGGGCTGGTTACTGCGTGCTTTTCTTGAAGGTGGTTCATTCAGGTCATGATGTTCCTGCTTGTCTCCAGGCAACCTTAGCAGCTCAAGTTGCAGAATCTCTTTGGCATTTCCAGCAGCTATGGTGCTGGAAAAAAAACGATGTTTATATTTAAAACAGAGAAAGAAAAAAGTTAGCTGACAATAGGTTAGCATCCTATTTTTTTGCAGTCACACACAGATACATACACACTCATATTCACATATAGATAGCCAATCTGAACGCTGGAGTCTCACACAGTTAACTACACAGTCACAGATACACACAGTTGCATAGAGTCATATTCACACACAGTCACACAATTACAGTCACACACAGTCAAAGGTAAACACACAGGCACACACTCACCTGGGATCGAGTCGAGTGGCGATGCTATAGAGTGGGTTTTCCTCCACATCAGTGAGCCGCGTCCTGACAGCTGCAGCCAAGGTTCCTTTCATTGCTTTGATCCCATGGTCCTCATCAGTCTTCCTTGTTAGAAATCTGTGGAGCACTGTGACTGCTGGAGTGATGTCTGCATCTGCAGAGCTGACTTTTCGAGTTAATTCCTCGAATGGACCCAGAACAGATATCACTTTCTCCAGCAATGTCCACTGGTGAGTCATGAGCGTATCAGGGAGTCCATATTCAGACACGAATATTCCCAGAGCCCGTTTCTGCTCAATCAATGATTGTATCATATAAAACGTGCTGTTCCAGTGGGTCTGAACAGCTTGCTGGAGCCGTTTCTCAGGCTGGTTGATCTGTAATTGAATGTATTTGAGACGGGAGCTGGCCAGAGCAGAATGTTTAAAATGTCCAACTATTTTGCGGCAAACTGCCACCACATCAGCAACACTCTTCAGTGACAGAAGGCCCTCATGAACAACCAGCTGGAGAGTGTGAGCAGTACAAGGTAGGCTGGGCAGCTCACCATCACTCATGGCCTTTATCACATTTTTTGCGGTGTCCTGGAGCACTATGTGGATGGACGTCTTCAGTATATCCCACATCTGGGGCATGCTATTGAAAAGCAGCTGCGATGGTTTAGCTAGTGTGCGAGCCCCTGAACGACTTTGCATGTAGTGTGACTTGATGACGAACAAACTCCTCATCAATCCACTGCGCCGTTAAACTGAGGCGTGACATCGAGCGCACACTGCTTGTCCAAATGTCTGTAGTGAAACTTAAGGCTGAAACCTGATGCATGAGATTATGCATGTGTTTTTTTTACCTTTTCAAAATGTGTTGGCACCATTATGCCCGTGATGTATGGGTGGCTGGGAATCTCATATTGCATCTCGAGTATGCTGAGAAGACGGCAAAATCCTATGTTTTCCACGACTGACAGTGGCTGATCATCCAGAGCAATAAACTGAGTCAGAGCCTATGTTATTTTGAACGCCCGTGGATTTTCCCTTGACATTGTAGTGTTGATGCATGTGTGTTCTTGATAAGTCTTCACATATCTCGCGCCAAAACTTCTGAACTGGTGGACAGAACCAAAGAGCGTGGATATAATTGTCCGGTGTATTGGTTTGGCAGTGTGAGCAGTTGTTGGTAGACGTATAACCCATCTTGAACATCCGATAACCTGTATAGTGCACTCTATGTAGTATTTTTTATTGAATTAATTGAAGACTGGGATTTCTAATTAGATGAAAGGTTTTTAGGCAAATCTGAGACCAGAAGTTTAGGTCTAAGTTAACTGATAAATCCGCTTCCCATTTTGCAATAGGAAGTGATATTGATTCATCTGTTTTAGAAAGCATTCTGTATATTTTGGATAGTAATTTGGGGGTTTTAAGAGTAAGAAATTGAACCACACTTGGTGGTGTTTGTAGTTCAACTTGACCCGGTTGAAGATAGAGCGCCTCTTGATTGCTAATAATAGGGTATCAGGTGAGTGGGTTCAGCTGAGTGGGCTGGCATTGTCATGGTCCTTTGTATTCCTATTCCGTACCCTCAGTCTTGTCTCTGTGTTTTTGGCTTCTGTCTCTGGTCAAGTTTGTGTCTCTAGGCCTGGGTCACTGTGTTCATTACTTCCTGTCTTATTTTGATAGTCTCTTGTCCAGTGTGCATTGTGTTCTGCTTTCCTTCCCCTATCTCATTAGTCTGATTTAGTTCACCTGTGCTTTGTTTTCCCCAGCTAGGTTCTATCTTCCTAATTACCTTGTGTTTATTTAAATCAGATCAAAGGTTTGAAGAGTGATCCTCACAGTTCTACATAACATTTTTATGTATTTTTACATTTCTAAGTGTTCAACCTGTCCAAGCAATCTGTTAATTTAGTGGCAGCCTTACATGGTATTTTAAGCTGCTCTGAATTAAACTGCACAATCAGCGTACAGATGTGATCTGATTATGGTGAATAACTCTGTGGGCAGGTACCACATGTTTGGACAGGATGTTCACCAGCTCAGAGTCCGGCTGCTGATGGAATCTGATGTTACCATATTCCAGAAAGATGGTGACTATGGCGACACCTGGAACTATGGCCAGGTGACCCTTAACCTGACATCAGAGGCTATGGTCAGTGAAATCACACAGGAAGTCCACAGATCAGTCAGGTGATCAATAAGTGATTCATTGGCATGACCTCTGACCTCTGAAGGTGGCGTTTGAAGCTCTGAAGAAAGGAGGGATGTTGAATGACATTGCTCTGGATGACATCACACTGACCTCTGATGCCTGTGGGCCCGCCCCCCCTGAACCCACCAATGTACCACCTCCAACAACCACATCCCCCATACCAGGTGAGAAAAAAATCCCCCCCTCCCCATACCAAGTAGATTAGATCAGATTAGATCAAATTAGATCAGATTAGATCAGATTAGATTAGATTAGCAGAACACCGACAGAAGTTGCAGAGTTAGAATATCAAATAAAGGGGAATGAGAGAGTACGAACATTAGCATAAAACTATAGCATATATACACACACACATATATAAATACAGAATATATAATAAGAATAAATCAGAATACTAGTGAAATATACTCATTGATGAGATGCAGACAGCCAAAGTTTGTTGCACATTTCAACTATTGTAAGTCAAAAAACACTGCAGCTTAGTTGGTCCCGCCCCCCTCTGTCCTCCTGTTTCCCCTCCCCCGCACCTGCAGCAGGGAGTTAAATCGTTTGATGGCGTGTGTATTTATCTATCTATAGTTATGGATGATAGATAGATAGACTATTAGCTTGGTGTTCCAACATTCGAAAGAAGGGACTGCTCTCACAGCTAGAGATTGACGAGGTACAACACAAATGCTACGGCAAGGAGGAGTCAGGATGCCAGGTCAGGGGGGAGATATCATCACCCCCACCCGAGATTGGGTACTAAGCCCCAATTGCGACAAAACAAGGATCGTTGAGTGTGAGAGGAACTGACCTGAAAGATCATGGCCAAGCTTGAAACCACGGCCCCCCCATAGCCAGTTACCAAGACTACATGAAGTGCCCTCAGAAGGTCTGCTAGATGATGTTAATGCAGCACTACGGATGATACCTACAGCCACGATTATCAACACTAACAAGCTGATCTACACCACGGCAACAGTGATCAATGAGATGCTTGGATATAAGTTGAACAGCCACATGGGGCAGCATGGACAAGGAGGCTAGAGGCTAAGATCAAGGTAGCACAGAGGGAGGTTAGCCAACTATCGGAGCTGCAGAAAAGTGCGATGAAGAAGGTGCCTAAGAAGTACAGCAAGCTGTCCATACCTGAGGCCTTGGAAACTGCCAAGCAATGACTCACAGCCTTGGCCACCCACTTGAAGAGGTACACCAGAGAGATCGAAGGCAGGAGAATAAACCAGCTGTTCTCCACAGAACCAGCCAAGGTGTACTCTCATTTGCAGGGGAACAATATGAGAACAGCACCACCATGCTGGAGACGGAACAATACTGGAAGAGCATATGGGAGAAGGACGCAACCCATAACAGCAATGCTCCGTGGCTAGTGGATCTGAGGGCAGACCACAGCGACCTCCCTGAACAGGGTCCAGTAACCATCACAGTGGCAGATATCCAAGAAAGGGTCTCCAGTATGAAGAGTTGGACAGCACCAGGCCATGACATGATTCACACCTACTGGCTAAAGAAGCTGACTGCACTCCACGAGCACCTGGCAGCACAAATGAACCAGCTGCTAGTTGACAAGAGACACCCAGAATGGCTAACCAAAGGCCAGACAGTCCTGATCCTCAAGGACCCCAAGAAGGGACCGGTCCCCTCCAACTACCGACCAATAACCTGCCTCAGTACCACGTGGAAGCTCGTGTCATAGCGGCTAAGATGAACAGGCACATGCAGAGGGTCAGGCAAGTCCTAAGAAGTCAGCACACCTACGCCCTGCCCGTGATCAGGTACCCTGCTGAGATAATAAGTTGGCCAAAGGAGGAGATAGAAGCCACTGACATCAAGACAAGAAAGCTCCTTACCATGCATGGAGGGTTTCACCCCAAGTTCAGCACCCCGAGGCTGTACGCTAAGCGGAAGGAAGGAGGCCGGGACTGGTGAGTGTCAGCACCACGGTCCAGGATGAGACAACAAACATCCACAAATACATCAGTAAGATGGCCCCAGCCGTGCTCAGTGAATACCTCAGGCTGTAGAAACCCAAGACTGAGGAGGATGAGGAGGCGCCTTCATGGAAGGACAGGCCCCTGCATAGTATGTACCACCAGCAGATAGAAGAGGTGGCTGATATCCAGAAATTCTAAAAGTGACTGGACAAAGTCGGACTGAAAGACAGCACAGAGGCACCAATCATGGCAGCACAAGAACAAGCTCTGAGCACAAGATCCATAGAGGCTGGGGTCTATCACACCAGGCAAAACCCCAGGTGCAGGCTGTGTAAAGATGCCCCTGAGGCAATCCAGCACATAACAGCAGGGTGTAAGATGCTAGCAGGCGGGGCATACATGGAACGCCATAACCAAGTGGCCGGCATAGTGTACAGGAACATCTGTGCCGAATATGGTCTGGAGGTCCAGAAGACGCCCCCAAGGGTGGTGGAGAATGACCGAGCTAAGATCCTGTGGGACTTCCAGATACAGGCGGACAAAATGGTGATGGCTAACCAACCGGACATAGTGGTGGTAGACATGCAGAGGAAGACATCCCAAGTGATAGATGTAGCTATACCAAATTTTAGCAACGTCACGAAAAAGGAACACCAGAAGCTGGAGAAGTACCAAGGGCTCAGAGAAGAGCTCGAGAAGATGTGGAGGGTGAAGGTAACAGTGGTCCCAGTGGTTATCAGACCATTCAGTGATCCCCAAACTGGGCGAGTGGCTCCAACAGATCCCAGAAACAACATCAGAGATCTCTGTCCTAGGAACAGGTAAGATACTGCAGGACCCTGAAGCTCTCAGGCCTCTGGTAGAGTACCAGAATTTTTTTTTGATATACAGTCACCTCAAGTTCCTTGAGATAATGCCAAAGAGTGTGCAAAGCAGTAATCAAAGCAAAGGGTGGCTATTTGGAGGAATCTAAAACATAAAACATGTTTGGAGTTACTTCATACTTTTGTTTACTACATAATTCCATATGTGTTCATTCATAGTTTTAATGCCTTCAGTGAGAATCTACAATGTAGACAGTCATGAAAATAAAGAAAAACTATTAAATGAGAAGGTGTGTCCAAACAAGTTATCCCAGCAGAGGAAAACAAAAAAACCCCGCAGCGCTGCATGCAGAGCTTGCAGTGAGAAACAAACCCCACCCGCATACCAGCTGAGAACCCCCACCACAGACTAGGTGAGAAATAACCATACTTCCATACAGATAAGATATAGCAGGTAAACTGAATCTTTTGTCTGATAATTTAATGATGTCAGCAATTGTCCTTTGTACCAGTCAATTCAATTCAATTTTATTTATACAGCACAAAATCATAACAGTCACCTCAAGGCGCTTTATATTGTAAGGTAGACCCTACAGTAATACACACAGAGAAAAAACCAACAATCAAATGACACACCTGTGATGCTGATACTCTGCTACCTCTGTTCTCTGATCGGTCCAGCTGACTGTGGAGGCCCGTTTGACCTCTGGGAGCCAAACTCTACATTCAACACACCAAACTACCCAGAATCCTATGGGAATGGGGCAGAGTGTGAGTAAACCTGTCTGCTTTCAGCCTACCTGTATTTACACATGATCACTGGTTTCACTTGAGAACGTGTGACGTTTTTACCTGGCAGCAGGTTGTAATTACTCATAATGCTGTTCTGTTGCAGGTCTGTGGACTCTGCATGCTGGGGAAGGTCACAATATTCAGCTCCACTTCCTGGACTTTGACATTGAAGCATCCAGTGATATGGTGGAAGTGCGGGATGGGGCGGGGCCTAACTCCACCTTACTGGGTGAGGTTGTGTTTACCCACAATCCTCTGCAGCTTTATCCTCACCAGAAGACGTCCAAGTGAATTTTACGCTGACCCAAGTGATAACTTCTCTCTTTTTGTCTTACCCAGCTGTCCTCACAGGAAATGGCCCCACCCATGACTTCTTCTCAACAGCCAATCAAGTTACAGTGTGGTTCTATACAGACAGTTCAGTTTCTGGGAAAGGATTCAGAGCCAACTTCACCTCTGGGGTCAACCTGGGGTCACCAGGTGAGCTCATCACACGTGAAGAGACAGCAAAGATGTCATGGTCCTGGGTCGGTGACCCAGCGCTTTAAGTTTATTATTATCATTTTCTAGTTTATTATTATGATGATTATTATTGTTTGAGTTCTCTTTGGTCTGCCTCTGAGTCTGCGTCTGTATCTCTGTCTGTCTATGGCGTCACCCCGTCTGTTTGCGAATCTGTCTGTTCAGTTCAGCGTCTTGTCTGGTTCCCTGTGTCTGAGTTTCCTGTTTTATTGTGAAGGTCTGTGTCTTATGTGAGTGTGCTCAGTTTACTATTCCCCTGTCTCGTCAGCTGTGATTTCTCCCAGGTGTGTTCCCCTCCTCTGCCTCATCCCTTGATTACTGCCGTATGTATATTAGCCCTGTGTTACCTTTGTTCTCTGTCGCATCGTTAATGTCTACTCACCTTCATTCTGTACTCTGTTTTCCGTCCGTGTGTATCTGCCTGTTAGTTTGTATTTTCCCAGTTTAGTTGGTCCGCTGTTTACCTGCTAATAAAGCGGTTATTTTGAGTTCTACTTCACCTCACTGAAACCTGCATTTTGGGTCCTTCTCTCCTTGCCTGCCGGTACGTAAACATGACAAAAGATGTACTGATTGATTACTGACAGCTCATGTGACGTTTGAACAGCTCCGTGTGCTGATGGTCAGTTCCAGTGTCAGACAGGAAGTTGCATCCATGGTAACAATCAGTGTGATGGTGTGGTCGACTGTCCCGACAGCTCTGATGAAGCCAAATGTGGTAAGTCACTCATAATCAATACTGATAATAAATACACAGTATCAGGTCATTTTGATTTCATGCTGCCCCCAAAGTGTGTGAATCAAAACAGAATCTAATCATCTGTAAATATTTTATATAATTTAATGTCGGTAGGAGTTTTTTGTGTTTGTGGGTTGGTGTTGGTGGGTGTTGGTGGATGAGCTCATCGAGCAGATGTTCACTAAAGACAGTGACAAGGAAGTTCTCTAACATCTTAAATTAGTCACGTGACCCCAGTTTGTCCACAGCACCTGTTCTGCTTCAGGTTTTAAGAAATTTGTGTATCAGTTATGTTGCAGGTAAATGGTTCCAGTCGGCTTCAGGTTCAAATTGTCTCTTCTCTGTTCACGGTGTGCACTGACACCTGGAGCTCTCAACTGTCTAACTTCACCTGTCAGTACCTCGGATACAGGTAACTACTTCTCTCTGGAAACTTGAGGACTTTAGTCAAACTGTTTGAGTGTTAAACAGTTTGATTTTTAAATACAGAAATCCTGGAAACTTTGAAGAACAGCTAATTTTTTCTTACATCTGTCTGTCAGGTGAGCCTGATTGTTCCAGCTGGACTGAAGGTTCCAACAGAAACAGGAAATGTTGAAGAGGCCCGTAGACTCAGATCTGGTATTTGTTGCAGGTCCGGGAAGGCCTCGTTCCTGCCGGCTCGGCCACAAGACTCGCCGTTTGCTCTCATCACAATCAGCAATGATGGGACACTGAAAACCAACATCAGGTACCAGAACCAAACCAGAACTAGGGCGCCTTTCAGAAACCCAAGGTTACCTTACAAAAGAAAAACTAAAAAGGAAAATAGTTATTAAAATACATAAAATAAGTTAAAATTGCTTGACAACAGACAAAATCAGCACTAAAGCGAATAAGCAGGCTTGAACAGATGTGTTTTGAGCTGTAGATAAGGGAAGAGAGTCTGCATTTCTTGAGGCTGGTGGAAGAGAGTTCTAGAGCTGGGGAGCTGAACCGAAGGCTCTGTTCCCCATCGTGGTAAGACAAGCAGCAGGAACCACAAGATGAATAGGAGGTGAGGATCTGAGAGGGCGGGAAACAGTGGTGATATGAAGCAGATCACACAGATAGGAAGGACAAGCTTTGGATACACTTATAAATAATAAATAAATAATAAATAAATTTTTATTTATATAGCACCTTTCTAGACAGAATCACAAAGTGTTGCACATAAGATAACAAATATATCAAAAGGTAAAACACTCAATATAAAGCAGGCAGAAATTTAACCAAAAACTGTTAAAAAGGTGAGTTTTTAGTTGTTTTTTAAAAAAAACTACAGAGTCCACAGTTATTAATGTATGAGGGAGAAAGTTCCAGAGTCTTGAGGCCACAGTGGCAGAAGCTCTATCACCCATATGTCTGTGAAGGTTCTCAGTCATCCAGGTCATCGTAGTCTAAGGAGCTTGGAAAGAAAAGCGTCTGGACTTCTTTGAGTTGCTTGAAGACGTTTCACCTCTCATCCGAGAAGCTTCTTCAGTTCTAAGGTCAAATAGTGGAGAGTCCCAGAGTGGTGGTAGACATGCAGTGGGAGTTTCCCCCCCCACAGAGGGACAAAAGGACCCCCTGATGAGAGCCAAGGTGTGAAAATGGGTGTGGGTCACAATCAGCCATATCACCCTTAGTTCTCATCTTAGTCTGTTTTATAGCAAGTAAGCCCTGATCAGATGACCTCAGGGACCTGCTAGGGACATCGGGCTGTAGCAGATCAGAGATGTAGGCTGGTGCCAGTCCATGCAAGGCTCTAAATGTCAAGACCAGGATCTTAAAATGTACTCTAAATTTAACAGGAAGCCAGTGTAGCTGAAATAGCAATGGTGTCACATGTGAATACTTGGAGGATTTTGTCAACAGCCTAGCTGCAGCGTTTTGCACAACCTGCAGACGACCCAGAGAACCTTTGCTTAGACACATTAACAAAGAGTTACAATAATCCAAGCATGAGGAAATAAATGCATGTATAGCTATCTCCAGTTCAGGGCAAGTTAAAATAGGGCTTAACTTAGCCACATTTCTTAAGTGATAAAAACAAGATAAAAACAAACCAGAGATTTCACATGCCCATCCAATGTGAGAGTCGAGTCAAAAGTGACACCTAAATTCCTGATAGAGGATTTAACATACACTGAGAGAGGACCAAGGGCTTTCACTATCTGGGATAAAAATCTGTCCGGAGCGCATATGAGGACTTCAGTTTTCCCCTCAGTGAATTGGAGGAAATTTGCAGCCATCCAACGTTTGATGGAATCTAAGCAATCATTCAGAAGCTGAAGCTTAGATAAATCCTGGGGCTTAAAAGAGATGTACAACTGAATATCATCAGCATAACAGTGATAAGACATGTCCTCAAAAGAGCCCATTATGTGCTGGAGGGGGAGAAGATATATTAAAAACAATAAAGGCCTCAAAACCGAACCCTGAGGGACACCATAAGTAAGGGAGGTAGAGGATGACCTAAAACCGGAGACCACCACAGAAAAAGATCGGTCACGTAGATATGAGGAGAACCACTCCAAGGCAGTACCCTATACACCAACCCAGTGTTTAAGCCTTTCGAGGAGAATGTGATGGTCAACATTGTCAAAAGCCGATGTGAGGTCCAACTTTAGGAGGACCAAGTATTTTCCTGCATCATTACTCATCAAAATGTCACTACAGACCCAAAGAAGAGCTGTTTCTGTGGCGTGAGCTCATGGAAAGCCGGACTGAAACTTATCAAAAATGCTATGTTTGTCCAGAGCCGCTATAAGTTTCTTAGCCACAACCTTTTCTAGAAGCTTAGTGATTAACGGTACTTTGGAGATTGGTCTGTAGCTGCTCCAAACAGAGGGGTCTAGCTGAGGTCTTTTTTAAAGCAGGAGAATAGCAGCATTTTTTTAAATAAACTGGAACTATACCAGACGCCAGTAAAGAGTTGATTAGAGTGAGCACAGATGGACCAATAACCAGAAGACATTTTTGAATAATGATGCAGGTACAGTGTCAAGAGGACAAGAGGATGCTTCCACTGAATTCACTAGTTTTACCAGCTCAGGTAGTGAAACAGGAGAGAAAGTATCCAAGATGACGGGCCAAGATGGGGTGGAGATTGAGATAACAGGTGCTGAATGACAAGAAGTTATTCCTATGTTATTAATCTTTGCAAGCAGAAAATAAAGAAAATGTTCAGTCTTCATTAGATGAAATAGGAGCCACAGGTAGAGCAGGAGTAACAATGTCACTAATGGTGTTAAAAAGCACCTTAGGATTACCTCTGCTCTTTGTAACCAAATGTAAGAAATAGGCAGCCCTCGCATCTCTGATAGCATTATTAAAAGAAGCTAAAAGGTCCTTTAGGTAGAGGAGATGAACATTTAGGTGAGTTTTCCTAAATGTATGTGAGAAGTAAGATTTTAAAGTTTATCCTGGCTTCTATGGATAACCAGTGAAGCTGCTGAAGAATTGGGGTAATAGACCTGAGCTGCACAATTTTGAAGAAGTTGAAGTTTATGAAGGGATTTATTAGGGAGACCAAATAAGAGGGAACAACAGTAATCAGTCCAGGAAGTACTAAGACTATGGACGAGGATGGCAGCAGTATGGGGAGGAAGGAAGGGACGGAGTCAGTTAATATTATGTAAGTGGAAGTATTTTCAGTGTTAATGGAAAAACTGTGGGATTTGGTTAAGATAGAGGCTGTGCCAACAAGTAAAACCTGTTTTATTACTGTTAGGTTTAGGAAAATGGGAGGAGAACAATGATCTAATCTCAATAAGACAGTTTGAGAGGGAGGTAGGTGGGAGGGATGAATCGGGTTTAGAAGAAATGTAGATCTGGGTGTCATCAGCATAACAATGAAAATTGATATTATATTTTTGGAATATATGACCAAGAGGGAGCATGTAGCTGATGAATAAAAGAGGCCCTAATACTGAACCCTGTGGCACACCAGCAGAGACAGGACAGAGACATGAAGAGTGTAATTTCAATTGGATAAACTGAGTGCGGTCTGAGAGATATGAGGCAAACCAGGCAAGGGGGGGTATGACTAATGCTAATGGATGCTAACCGGTTCAGCAGGATATTGTGAGAAATGGTATCAAACGCCGCACTAAGACCAGGAAAAATGAGGATGGATAGGAGATCAGAATCAGCTGCCATCAGAAGGTCATAGGTAATCCTTAACAAAGCAGTTTCTGTGCTATGATTGGGGTGGAAACCAGACTGAAATTGTTCATAGAGATTATGGTCATTGAGGTGTAACTGAAGCTGGGGGGGCGACAACTTTTTCAAGAAATATGATGTACAGGACTCTGCCACTTTTCCCTAACCTTTGACCTCACAAAACATGCTCTTGGGTCAGGTCTTTTTCATGACCTTCTTTGTGGATGTTAATGCTTGTTGTGTTACAGTGAAACTTGCCACAGAGAGGAAGTGATGTCACTGGCCTGTAATAACCAGCGTGAGTACTCTCAGAAATGCAGACATGTTTCAGGCTCAGTGAATTTATGTTTATGTATAAAATGAAACGTGTTTCAGCGTGTGGAGTCCGTCAGGTCACAAATGTCTCAAGGGAGGCAGACCAATCAGAGCACAGGACACCTGGTGATGAAGGTGAGAGTATGAATGACCTGAACCCATGATCCTGATCGTGTTTCAGCCTGACTGTAGTCACATTGTTCTAACTGTCAGGTGCTGGCCGAGTGGTGGGCGGGGTTAATGCTGAGGAGGGTGCATGGCCGTGGATAGTGTCTCTTCAGTGGAAGGGACGTCATGCCTGTGGAGCCTCAGTGATTGGCAGTGACTGGCTGCTGACTGCGGCTCACTGCGTTTATGGGTGAGAGGCTCACAGCTGCTGCCTGCATGGGGCGCTAACAAGTGTTAATGTTGATGTTGGACATGAAGACATAGGTGCACGTCTGTCTCTGCAGGAAGAACGTTGACCTCCAATCATGGTCGGCGGTTCTCGGTCTTCACGCTCAGAATGATCAAACCTCAGAGGCTGTTCAGACCCGACAAGTCGATCGCATCATCTTCAGTGAGCAGTACAACAGACGGACCAAACAGGCCGACATCGCCATGATGCATCTACAGCAGCCAATCAACTTCACCCGTCAGTAACGGCACAAAAACACAGGTATGGGTGGAGGCAGGCTGCAGGGCGCTGATAAATGTGCGTGTGTGTTTCAGAGTGGGTCCAGCCAGTGTGTTTACCACCTGAAGGTCAGAATTTCACAGCAGGAAGAAAATGTTTCATCGCTGGCTGGGGCCGAAACACTGACGGTAACCAAGCACCAGGTTGCACAACCTTTGACCTCCACAGTCTCGTCCTGTACAGGTCCACCTGTTCTCTATCATAAAGTTCATTACCAATGAACTTCTTCATAACACCTGTACAGGGGGAGGATGCTTTTATAACTTGCGTATTTAAATTAAATTAAGGCTTATTATTATGATTACCTTTTTGGGTGGCGCTGTTACTTGGTTTCTCGCTCTCTGCGGTAGAGTATCACTTCCTGTTTCTGTTCCAACCAGTGACTGTATAAAAGTCATTGGTTCCAACACACAGTGGTGTTTTTGTGTAGCTTGTCTGTGTAGCAATTTAATTAAAAACTTATAGATAAATTATTTCATAGTATAATCTTCACGTGCTTCATCCGAAGCACACTCTCTGTGTACTCACTCCCTAATTTATAGCCAAAGTATTCACTCACTGTGTCTTTACTGATTCTCTATCTTAGCTTAGCTCGTAGCCGACTCGCTAGCAGCATGGCCTCTTCACCTGTCCCTCCTGCACTTTCCTGCTCATTGTGTCAGTTACACCTCGGCCTCCTTTGGCAGTAATGATACCTGTAACAAATGTAGCATATTTGCAACTCTGGAGGCCAGGATTACTGAATTGGAGACTCGGCTTCGCACCCTTCATTCACCCGTAGCTAGCCCCTGTAGCTGATGCAGCCGAAGGTAGCGTACTGACTCTGGTAATTGGTCATTCTGTTCTCAGACATGTGAAGCTAGAGACACCGGCAACCATAGTCAATCGTCCTCCAGGGGCCAGAGCGGGCGACATTGAGGGAAATTTAAAACTGCTGGCTAAGGGTAAACGTAAATTCAGTAACATTATAATTCTTATAATTCTTTGCTAAAATAATGTAGTTTTGTTATGATACTGGATTGGGATGTACAATGCTTCCACATCTGCAGCACAAACTCTAAACAAACGCTTTATTCAGGTTAATTGTAAATTCTGTCTCTGCTTGGAAGATAGTATTTTGAATTACATATTCTCCAATATTCTCCCTACAGATAATATTTAATAGGAATGAATGAAACAGAACTGTACTGGTTATTATAACAAGATGTAATTCCGACAATTCAAAATAGATCCAATCAGGATTAGGGAACAATCAAGAGAAATATATTTCCTAAAAAAAAGAAGAAAAAAAACAATTGAAAGGTACAAAATACAGAACAAGTTGCAAAGTGCTTGAAAGTAGTGCAAAAGGACTTGCCCTAACCACTTAGTGGCCTGAGTGATGAGAGTTACTCAGACCATGGCTCAGATTGGTGGGCAGGTGGGCAGGAGAAGGTGTGGGGAATAGTGTTTGTTAACAGTCCGAATGGCTCAGGGGAAGAAGCTGTTAGTGAGTCTGGAGGGACATGCGCTGATTGACCTGAGGCACCAACCAGCAGGTCAAACAGGTGGTGGGCGGAGTGAAAGGGGTCACCTGTGAACTAAGTGTTATTATAGGAGATAGAGTTTTTCCTTTCCAGTCACCTTTCTCACTCACTATGTGTTAACAGACCTCTCTGCACCGAATCATATCTGTTATTAACCTCTGTCTCTCTTCCACAGCATGTCTTTATCCTGTCTTCCTTCTCTCACCCCAACCAATCACAGCAGATGGCCCCGCCCTTCCCTGAGCCTGGTTCTGCTGGAGGTTTCTTCCTGTTAAAAGGGAGTTTTTCCTTCCCACTGTCGCCAAAGTGCTGCTCATAGGCGGTCATATGATTGTTGGGTCTGTACCTATGAAGCGCCTTGAGGCGACTTTTGTTGTGATTTGGCGCTATATAAATAAAATTGAATTGAATTGAATAAGGAATAGTCTTATAGTATGGTAAAGGCAGGTTGACACAGCAAAATGGTGCTAGCATTAACACAAGCAAAAAGGAGCTGGAGTGGTTTAACCTGCAGCAGCTAAGACTGAAGCAATGGATGTTGCTGCTGAGCAAGTGATATCATGCTCACCTACAGTCTTATAACTAAGTTAGCAGCTGATAAGTTAGCACATATCAAATTCGGTTCTTTGATATTCTTTTACTGACAGAGAAAGACTCCGACTCAGTGTGGTCAAAAATAATTATTATTTTATTCAAGCATTACTTTCTGCTGGACCCTTCAGTGTTTTAGGTCAGTCCTGCTGTCTGTTTGTTGCCTGCTGTTAATTCTTCAAGTTCACGGTGTTGCTCTGTCTGTCTTCAGGAAGAGATTGACCATCCTTTAAGCTTCTTCTCAGGATAAGGACAGGATGAGCGGTGAAGCTGTGAAATTTCAGCCAAAGCCTGGACTGTTTGTCGTCCCAATTAAGTTAAACTATGATTTTGTTCTGGCCGCTGTACTGTTCCACGAGGCTGAGCCAAGTCCATGGGCACCTGTATTAACACACTAAGACATTTATTTAATATCATTTCCTTTCATTTCTCTAATTCTTCTATCTAGATTTTAAGACATCTTTCTCTCTCTCACGTTGCACACACATCAGGCAATTTCCTGCACACTGCCTACAAACATTTCACTTCCTGTCAGAGACACACACACTCTCCCAGTGCTTCTGTGCTTCTTACAGACACACACACACTTCACTGCATTTTCATCAATTTCTACAGCCTAATCGAACTCTTGTTTTATGTTCACACTCTATATACTGTACCCTCTGTAATTCTACTCATTTTTATATAAAAAGAATGCACCCTCAGCCACACACGCAAGCTGAACAGCTTCACACATATATATACTAAGCTCTTTACATTTGCAAGCATTAACCAAGAGAAATCCTTCGCATCAAAGTCCTCAGCATAATTAGCAGAATTCCTTTAGCACAAATCTTCAGCACAATTAACAGTTTGTCAACACACGTCAACATTCTCTTAGCGCAGCTCTGCAGCACAATTCACACAATTCACACAATCCTTTCAGCAGCATTTTAGCACACTTCACTCAACTCATTTAACAAATCTTCTCACACACACGCCACACCCTTTTCTATCACACTTTCAAAACAACATGCACTTCTGACCATTCATCCAAAGAACAATTTTACACTTCCCTCATATATTCACACGTTTATAAAGACACCAAATGCCAAGATACATTATTTCCATTTCCATAACACACTTTACATCATCTTCCCTGGTACCAGTTTTCCTACACAATTTCGACAACTTTAAAAGCCTATACGCCCAGGTCTCACCTTGCTGATCAATTAACCCGTTTCTGTCAGATTTCTAAGTCCTATATTAATTTAAAAGCGTTTCCCGCAGCTTGACCGGAAGTTTTACTTTCTCGGCTCTCTTCGCTTCACCCGCCACTCTACATTGAGGTGGTCACGCCTGAGGCCCGGCCTCTTCACTCAAACAATGCACAGAAAGTGGTCCCTGACCACTGGCCGTTAACCAAAGTCCCAAGTCTTGGCAGTGGCTAACTGAGATGACCTGACGCTGCGGGACCTTGCCCTGCATCCAAAACAAGGGGGGGGGGGGGGTTCTCACCCCTGAACTTGTGTGCACTCTTAGGAGTCCCACTCCAGTCCTGAAATTAATTTAACTGGGACTCTAACCACCAGTTTACTGATGTCCAGGCCTAGCCTTCTGACCAAAAGGGACCAACCCTGAAACAAATGCTCAATTCCCTACTCTAATCTGTTTTTCTTGGCTGACACAACACAATTCACATTACACACAACCCATCAACTTTAAAATTTACCCCAACATTAACAGCAATAAATTTTCATTAGATATTTCCCCAGACTTTACTTTTATTGTCACAAATTACCCCAAAATCACCATGGACATTTACCAGAAATCTACTGAAACAATTTTATAATTTAGTTTAATTTCACCACTACCGAGCCAATTTAATGGTGAAGATCATTAACTCGGCGAACAGATAATTTAGAATTCATCCAATACGCACACTTTGCTTTTTTTTTTAAAACAAATATTAATTAATTAAAATATTAATTACATTACCTACCTTTAAATTTGGACCGGTCCTCTGTTCGCCTCATTTCACGATCCCACCTTGGACCAAATTTGTCCTCTCTGCCATAAAAGAATCCAGGTTCACAGCACCAATTATCAAATTCGGTTCTTTGATATTCTTTTACTGACAGAGAAAGACTCCGACTCAGTGTGGTCAAAAATAATTATTATTTTATTCAAGCATTACTTTCCGGAAAGGGATGAGCACAGGCCAAATCCTGAGCAAATCTATAGCATTACAAGCCAAATGCGTATAATATAGTTCTGTTATACGTCACACATAGTCACACATAGTTTCGATCAAAACAACTCCTGCTCTGCACTCTACCTAGTTTCACTTCCTGTACTCTGCAGGCCTGCACAAAGCGTGCAGAGTTTCCTGTCTTACACAGTACTCTGTGACCTTTACCACACATTATAACTCAAAGTGCCGTTTCTTCTATACTGTGCTCTATAAAACAATATAAACAGAAAATAAGCACTAAGAATATATATTTATTCCGTAACACACGCTACCCTCTTGTACAAATATGTCCGCTCTCTGAAGCAAAAAAACCCCAAAATGTTGGGGCTGTTGCACTTTGAAAACCACTGGATGACACCACTGCAGTCATCTTTATTGTAGAGTCCATGTTAGCAGTCACTCTCACTTCCTATCTCTCTCTCTCAGGTTCTCTCCCCAATGTTCTCCAGGAAGCCGAGATTCCACTGGTGGATCAGGATCTGTGTCAACAGCAGCTACCCGAGTACACCATCACCTCCAGCATGCTCTGTGCCGGATACCAAGAGGGAGGGGTCGACTCCTGTCAGGTAACCTCTCACCTGGACTCCAAACATCCACCATAACACAGACAGGGTAATGCTAACGTTTGGGCACCAAAAGATCAGAGCTTAAAGTCTTAGGCCTAAAGCTTCAGCTTATTCAAAACTAGGAACGTTCTAGATCCTCTGACTCCAACAACAGCACAAACATTCAACTCAGTGTCGCAGAGTAGGAGAAGCTGTAAAAACTTTAAAAAGAGTTTTCATCACCTCAGTAGACAGGTGGAGACAGAGAATAAGGTGGAGGGCTGTTAGACAGGTGAGAAGAACCTCTGAGGTGAACCAGCTAAAAGAATGAAGGTTTTACCCTCAGAGGTCCTGAACTAAACATCATCAATTTAATCAGTGATCAGAACTCAGAGCCTTTATCAGGAAGAACCAACCGGAGCCCTCCAAACAGACCCTGAATAACTCTCAGCTCACTGACGAAAACTTACTGACAGAGGAGAAGGTGTTACCCAGTACTTACCGTTCAGATAGTTCAAACTCATGCAAAAAAAACTTTCCTACAATATCAAATTCATTATTCAGCTCATGCAGATGTTTACACACTCTCACCCACTGTATCCACCCGAATGGTGGTTACTCTGTGCTGGGCTGAGTCAGAAACCCTTAAACATCCACCCTATGTCATCAGGTTACTGTACACCGAAGGAGGACACCATTCATATCTGAACAACACACTCTGCATGTCACCTCCTCAGCTCTTCTTTAGACTGCAGGGACAGATGAAGGTACATGTGCAGCGTCTGAACCTAACGGCAGTTCTTTATATAGAAGTACTGCAGCATTCACTTCAGTTTGTATAGTTCAGTCTTTGGAGGACAAGCAAACGTATGACCCCCTTTTATGGTGGAGGACTATAAATACCTTAGAGCACATGTAGATAACAAACTGTACTGGGTTTAAAACACCGTTGCACTATACAGGAAGGGCCAGACTCTCTGAAGTCCTTCAACATCTGTCTGACAATGCTCAGGATTTTCTATGAGTCTGTTGGGGCCAGTGCTATCCTCTCTGCTGTTGCATGCTGGAGCAGCAAGTTGGGGGTCGCCGATGCCAACAGGCTCAATAAACTGATCACAAACCTAGTAATGTTGTGGGGCCAGACTCCCTTAGGGTGGTGTCTAAGAGGTGGATATTGTCCAAGATAAGGACAATGCTGGACCTCCCACCCACTCCATGACATGCTGGCCACTCACAGGAGCACGCTCAGTGGGAGACTGAGATTACCCATAATACACTACTAAACAACACAGGAAATCATTCCTGCCAGTGGCTGTACAACTCCTCCATCTAATGCACTGCACACAGTGCAGTAGTTACAACCTCACTATCTGCACACGCTCCACAGTAAAATAACAAAGTTTTACAGGTTAGAGTCAAATGTCAGTCACACAGTAATATTCTGGATATTTATAATTGACTTATTTGTATATATTAGAGCTCTTTCTTATATTTTGTAACGCTATAACACATTGTATTATATAATTCAGCCTGTTCCTCTTATCGTCTCAGAGTGACTGTAAACACATCATTTCTTCAGGGATTAATAAAGTGTTCAGATTCTGATTCTTTTGCATGTCGTACTGAGTAAAGGACGAACCTGTAACATGGATGTGACTCTCAGGCTGTGCTCTCAGTGCTGATGGTCTGTAAGCTGTAAGTGTGTAAGTTTAAATGTGGTGTTTTCAGGGCGACTCTGGTGGTCCTCTGATGTGTCTGGATGATGGAAGCTGGACTCTGATTGGTTGGTGTCTCACACACAGACACGCACACACACACAGAATATAGATATAAGCCTCACATTAGGTTTGACGGAACGCTGCTCTCTGATTGGTTCCTCACAGGCGTGACCTCATTTGGCGCAGGCTGTGGACTTCCTCAGAAACCCGGAGTCTATGCTCGAGTCTCAGCCTTTGCTTCCTGGGTCGCTCAGACCCGACGTTCCTCCTCTTCATCACACTTTAAAGATCCACTGTGACCTTCCACGTGTTCCGATTATAAAAGAGTCACATGACACACTAACAGCTGACTAGATGGAAACACATTTCCAAAGAGAAATCAATCAAGTTTGATTGTTTCAAATAAAGATCTGATTAATCAAGTCTATGAAATAAAGATTTTATTCTAAAACGTTCATTATGGCGTAATATCCAACTCTGTCAGCAGGTGGCAGCAGAACACAGTGACCAAAAAGATGCGTTCAACTTTTTATGTTTATCAGTAACAACCAGAACAGAAATGTGTTGAATGCAGAGAAAATATCAAATCTGTGATTCTAAAATCTCTTCTCTGTTTGTATCAGTCTAAACAAAATAAATGAAATTCAACAAATTGAATCCTTGTGATGAATGACAATAACTGGTTTGGTATGCTTAGTTTCTGTTACTAAGACCCTCCGCACCTCCTCCTGTCACAGCGTCCTCCTCTGTTACTCAAATCCTCTGCACCTCCTCTGTTACTAAGACCCTCCGCACCTCCTCCTGTCCCAGTGTCCTCCTCTTTTTTTTTCTTTTTTTTTTGCCTGTCCCGTTTGGCTCCTTTGCATCAGAATTGTTGTCTAAAGGCAAAGAAAGATGCCCAACGGATTTACTTTACCAAATTGACCATCCCAGCCTTGCCGTAATGGTCCATTTGATTCACCTTTTATTGTTTATTTTATTTTCACTTGCTGAATACGGGACAGACTTGACTGGGGGAAAGAAGGGGAGAAAGAAAGAGGGAAAGAGAAACAGCTGAGAAGAGGGACGGGGGAGAAGGGCAAAAGACAAAAACCAACAGAACGAGCAGAAAAAAAAAATACATCTATCGATCACCTGGATCACCTGCTGAGAAAGAAAAAGAAAACAAGCAGAAGAGAACAAGAGTAATAGAATAAACAACATCACAATGATATATGGGAATATGACAGTAAATACTAAATGTTAAACATTATTGTGCAGCACATAAGATCAACAGAACACAGTGTGCTTTGAGGTAGGAGCCAAAAAGGGTGTAGTTTGTGGGTGTGATCACCCGTGTGTACACCTGTGAGCATGGACGCGCTTGTTTTTAAAAGGTTCCTTCATGTGATGATGTGCTAGAGGGTGTGGGGGGGGCCACAGCCCCGTCCTCCAGGGCATGAAGCAGGTATGGAGGAGATCAAGACTCCAGACATCCAGAGGCCCCCAGAACACAAGAGACCAAGGAAGACCAACAGAGGGGCAGCTGCGCCACTGTCCCAGAAAGAGCTGAGGAGAGTCCCAGATGAGGGCTCACTCAGCAGCCGCGGAGCAGAAGCCAGGGGGAGTTGCAGTGACGCGCCCGTGAGCTCCGCCGGCAGCCAGCTGCGCCTGAGTGACCGAGCCCCAGGCCGAGAGGCCGAGGGCACCCCACCTCCGAAGTGGCCCGAGCGAGCCCCAGGCTCCAGGCCCCGATAAGCGGCCGCCAAGGAGTGAGCCGGTGTGTACCTGGACGCCCATCCCCGGACACAAAGAACCACCAACGCACCGACACCTGAGGGAGTCCGCCACTGGCAGGGGAAGTGGTGGTGGGGGGAGATAAACCTCCAAACCTTGGAGGGCCTGAGATGTCCCCAGAGAGGTGGCGCCTGATACCCAACCTGACATATAGACACAGACATACAGGCACACACAGACACAAACATCCATTCCCACCCTCATGCTCTCATATGCACTTACTCCACACTCAACCAACGTGGAGACAGACATGAAGAGTGTCCTCCTCTTTTACTCCGACCCTCTGTACCTTCTCCTGCCTGTTTAAATCAACAGGCAGGATTTAAACACATTTGTGACCTAATATTTAATAATCCACATTTCACTGTTCTACTCTTTGGTTCAGATGTGGATACTGTATTGTTCTTTCTTTGTGAATTTTTATGTTTAAGTTGTTTTTTGCTGGTTTTTAGTTTGTTTTTGTCTGTTTGGGAGCTGACACAGTCTCTATGGAGATGGGTTTTTGGGGGGTAGCAGGAGGAGAGAAGCTGCAGAGAGGCGTGTAAGACTGCAACTCTGCTTCCTGGTCCCAACTCTGGATAGTCAAATAAAGTTCATATCAAAATAAAAAAGACCAAACTACTCCTCCGGCAGGGGGCGGTACCTACAGGACACTTTAAATAGGAAACGGAAGCGTTCCTCGTATAGGAAATGACGTCAGTGAGCGTGGTCGCGCAGATTCACCGGTGTTTACAGGTGAGACCGAAAAGCAGCTGATTTTAACGTTTCTGTGGTTATCGATATGCAACGGACTGTCACCTCGATGACGTCAGGCAGAGCCGTGACATAGTTACGACTGACACGTGCGTGTAGAGTCCCAGCTGACCGTTAGCTTAGCTGTTAGCATGTAGCTCCTTAGTAAACAAACAGAAACCTGACCAGTGATCGATACCGGCTGATCAACAGGAAGTGACGCAGACGCGAATCGCGCCGATCCTTCAATAGCTGATCAGCTGATCGCCACAGAAGAAGAGTGAGGCTCAGCAGGAACTGAAGCTGTTAGCTCAGTGCAGCTAGCTGGCTAACACTGGCTCTGTGTGACGTCAAAGGTCAGGCCTCTAATCAGTTTGTTAAATTTTTATTTTAGCTCAGAGTTTCAGAATGAGCGGAGGAGGCATACAGAGACACAGCAGGGCCGAGGAGGAGGAGCACGAGGAGGACTTCTATGACTGTCCGGACACGCTGGAGCCTCCTGACCCCACTGCAGGAGGAGAGGAGAGCCAGCAGGACGTTCATTTTAAACACACACAGACTGAACGAGGAGACACAGAGAGGGAGGCAGCAGAAGGACACCGGGGAGAGGAGCGGGGAGACAGACTGAAGGAAGAGGAGGACGAGAAGGAGGTGAAAGCTCCACTGGAGACAGAGGATGTGGAGCAGGGGGAGGAGGGGGTAGACGGGGTGAAGGAAGAGGAGGAGGTGAAGGAGCAACAAGATGGAGACTCCCTGCATGACTCTGACACGGAGCTGAAGGAGGAGGTGAGCCCAGCCGTAGAGTTTGATGATGATTACCTGAGGGAGGTGGAAAAGGAGCTGACCGAGGAGGAGAAGGAGGTAATACCTGCTGACCAGTACCTGCATTGAGAGACATTTAGGTGTCGGCACACGGTGGTAAATCAGAGTTCTTCTTTTTCAGAGTCGACGGCAGCAGAGCATCAGTCTGAAGGAGGCGGGAAACGCCCACTTTAAGAGGGGAGGTGAGTCTGTGAGATCAGCACTGTGGAGCTCCTGCATACTGCAAGGGGTCAGAGGTCACACTATCAGGGTTTCCCGTACACGGTCAAATGAAAGGGGCGGGGCTGGCTGCTTCTGACCCATTTAAAAAGGGCAGTATGGATCATGTGACTCATCTCACACAAACACGAACCCTGAGAGCCGCCTAAACCACAGGTGAGAGTCTGTGTGACCTCTGACCCTGAACGACCTCTGACTCAGACCAGCAGAATCTGGTGATCTGTGGCGGGAAAATAAATTTTGATTGCCGTGAATGATTTTGTGTCTGAGCATGCTCAGCACTGCCGCCTGCACTGTGAGACTTTAACCTGTATCCATGGAAACGTGAAAGATTCCTCTCCCACGGCCTGATGAAGGAGACGTGAAATCAGATTAGGGTGAATGAATGTGATTGGATGAACACGTGTTCAGGTGTGTGCTCTGTGTTTGCAGCTGAATGACAGAGACTTGATCACATGATCACTTTCAGTCTGACCTGCTGGAGCAATCAATATTATTTATTACTGTTGCTCATCAGGAAACTGAGCCGTCTTCAGAAATGGTGATGTCATACATGTTGATCTGTTACCGTGGTGACCTGCTCTGGGCTCTGTGTGTAACATTTGCTTGTTGTTCCCACAGACTGGGCGGAGGCGGGGCGAAACTACACGGATGCGCTGTCTGTGTGCCCCGTCTGTTTCAGCAGAGAGCGAGCTGTGCTGTTCTCCAACAGAGCCGCCGCAAGGCTGCACCTGGTAACATGCTATAAACACGCTAGCTCTATGCCAGTATCGTTGCTAACATGAAGGATGTAGAGCCGTCGGTGTGACAGAAGTCTGGTTCTATGAGTACCTGCTTCACCTCTAACACAGCTTTGTGTTGGTTAGTCCTTTTGTGGCTCTGCACACAGATACACCTCATCCAATCAGGAGGAAGCGTCCACACGCTGTAAACATCGCTCGTTTCCCTCTGAAACTTGGGTACCCCCCTAACGTTTTCTACTTCCTGTGTCACTTCCTGTGTGATGCCCTGTGCGTGGGCATCACACAGCCCCAAATTAGGCCGCTGGACATTTAATGTTGCGACTGCAGTTTGCTCGAGTCACCAGGTTCGTGCTGCAGCAGGTGGGCGTTTCCTCCTGATCGACCAATGAGAGCAAAAGTTTGAAACGTGCAAAACACTGCATGTTAGCAATGATCAGTTATCAGTAATGCCATTAGCTGCGTGCTAACAGGTTAGCGGCGTGCTTACAGTGTGTGTCTCTGTCAGGATCTGAAGGAGCAGGCGATCTCAGACTGCAGCAGAGGTGAGCGATGACATCACACCCCTCCTGGGTAGCAGCGGCTGTGTAATAATTATTCATTGTACTGACTGATTGGCTTTGTGGTTCCCATAGCAATAGCGCTGGATCCTGACTACCTGCGGGCGCTGCTGAGGAGGGCGGAGCTTTACGAGCAGACAGAAAAGCTGGACGAGGCTCTGGAGGACTACCAGAAGGTTCTGGAACGAGACCCAAATAATGTTGCTGCCAGGCAGGCGGCCATGGTGAGTTCACTGACTGTGGGACAAAGCAGAACCAGGCAAGCTCTGTTCAATGTTAAAACCTAAAATGTGGGCTAAAAGCCAAAGAAGCTGGAGTTTACATGAAATCTCCATTTCATTTGTATAATTTATCAGTCTTTAAATTGTGATGCCAGTTAGCGGAGTTTTAGAAACAGGAAGTGAACCCGTTAAAGAGATGACCGGCTGATGGAGTACTCTGTAGGTGAAATCATGATGAATGTAAATTCACTGAAAGTTCTCAAACTAAGGATGTCTGTGGGCTGATGCAGTTTGTCTGTCGTGTAGGCAGGTCACCATGGTAACTGCTGTAGTGTGTTCATGACGGCGCCAGGTCAGAGTGTTCTCAGAGCCCTGCTGAGGTTACTTCTCTGTAGAAGAAGAGCGCTCGTGTTGGTGCAGATCTTATAGACTTCCTGTGGTGATTAACAGCTTAACTCTTACATGTGAAGGGTCCCCGGTTTGATGCTTGGAGAACACACAGACTCTGGGCAGGCCTCAGACGATGTGGGCGCTGTCAGGAAGTGAAATCAAACACCTGCTGTGAGGGAGAACAGCTGGAATCACCTGCACCATCTGTTTGACACCATCAGTCATTCTCTAACTCAGCTTGTTTTTGTGAGGATGTTCCTCTGTGGATTCAGTCGTGTTTAGAAAGAAATGTGTACGTATGTATGGCGTCACATCGCCTTCCCTGTACTGCAGGCTCCCGCCCCCTGTAACCACACCTTACATAAACTGCCTCCCTGCTAGGACTGGGCTATATTATACAGTTCACGGTAATACCGGTACAATGGCCCTTTCTCAATTCTCAAGTACGCGAGTCCGTAGGGCTGTTCGATATAACGATATATATCGGATGACAATATAAAAACGTTTAAAACAATAAAATCATCACATAAGAATTAAATCAATAAAATCAGGGTCTGACTGTGTCATAAGCCAAGAAGTAAAAACGGGTTTTACATTAAAAGTGGACAGTGAGGGGGCCTCTCTAATGTGCTGGGGCAGAGAAGGCCCCGCCCCCTCTGAGCTTCCTCTTGGACCTGGGTACCTCCAGGAGCAGACCTGGGGGGTAGGTAAGGACGAAGAAGCTCAGAGAGGTAAGTTGGGGAAAGACCGTTTAAGCCAGGGGTGCCCAATCCCGGTCCTCGAGAGCTACCGTCCTGCAGCTTTTAGATGCATCCTTGTTCCCACACACCCGAATCAAATGAATGGCTTGTTATCAGGCCTTTGCCAAACATGATGGCATGCTGAAGAGGTAATCAAACCATTTGATTCAGCTGTGTTGGAGTAGGGATGCATCTAAAAGCTGCAGGATAGTAGCTCTCGAGGACTGGGATTGGGCAGCCCTGGTTTAAGCATTTAAAAACAAACATGAGAATTTTAAAATGAACTCTAAGATATACAGGCAGCCAATGGAGTGAAGCCAGGATGGAAGTTATTTGCTCTCTTTTACGAGTTCTGGTTAAAAGTCGTGCAGCAGAATTTTGGACCAGCTGCAGACGAGAGAGAAGACGCTGACTAACTCCAAAATACAGCACATTACAGTAAGCCAAACGAGATGGAATAAAAGCATGGATTACTGTTTCAAAATGCAGCCTGGATAAAATAGGTCTTCTCTTTGCCAAACGCCTTAAATGATAAAAACTGGACTTGACAATAGCCCTAATTTGACTGTCTAATTTAAAATCACTGTCCATCTTAAAACCCAGGTTAGTAACAACAGATTTAAAATACTCTGCCAGGGGTCCCAAATCAATAGCGGAGGGTTCACAAGGTCCACTAGGACCAAACAGAATCACCTCAGTTTTGCTTGAATTACATCTTAGAAAGTTTAGGGACATCCAAGATTTAATGTCTTCTAGAGATGCTAGAAGTGGCTTAATAGCAGTGGAAGGATATTCCATGCCTTCTGAGGATGGTTCCCAGGGGCTGTAAATATAATGAAAAAAGTAGAGGCCCTAAAATTGAGAAAAGTTAACACTAATAGTTCTGTCAGAAAGATAAGACCTAAACCATTTCAAAGCAGTACCACGAATGTCTGCAAGATGGTGCAAGCGAGTCAGTAAAATGCGGTGGTCTACAGTGTCAAAGGCAGCTGTTAGGTCAAGGAGGACAAGAACATCATGATTACCAGAGTCACAGGTAAGGAAGATATCATTAAAAACCTTTAAGAGTGCTGACTCCGTGCTATGTAAGTTTTTAAAACCTGATTGGAAGACCTCTAGGACACCATTCTCCTTTAAAAAAAACAATTTTCTCTAAGATTTTAGACATAAAAGACAACTTGGAGAGAGGCCTGTAGTTAGCCAACACAGTGTGGTCCAGGGCAGGTTTCTTAAGCAAGGGTTGTACTACTGCATGCTTAAAATGAGCAGGGGCTACACCAGATATTAAACTGCTGTTTATAACAGTAAGAACAGCCTGGCCTATGCTAGGAAAAATCTCCTTAAAAAATTGTGGTGGGACAGGATCATTTGGGGAACCAGAGGGCCTCAGGTGGCCGACCACATCCTCTAAATAAGAAAGAGTCACAGGCTCAAACTGGTTAAAAACAGCAGAGCAAGGGATCGAGACAGAGGGGTCGGACTCATGAGTGCCCGCGTGGCTGCAACCTTCTCAATGAAAAACACATAAAATCATTAGTTTATGAGAGGCCTCCAAGCAGCCACTTTGTGGAGCATTTAAGACTGAGTCAGTAGAGTTAAATAACACGTGGATTGTGACTGTTGGAGGAAATGATCTTAGAGAAGTATTTTCTTTTAGCCTCTTTGACCGTATCCTGATAGAGGCGCCAGCAGTCCTTTAGGATTTGCAGAGACACCTGCAGTTTGTCCCTCTTCCATCTGCGTTCAGCTCTACGACACTCCCTCCTCACAGCCCGAGTGGCGTCATTAAACCAAGGGTCCGTTTTAGCCTTGGGCTTCCTGGTTTTTAATGGTGCCACAGAGTCCAGAATGGTTAGGCAAGAAGATTGAAACCAGGAGCTGAGGTTCTCTGTGTCCAAGGGAGTATGATCGGCGGGGATAGACAGCTGGTTAAAAGCAGAGGAGAACTGGGCAGCAGTGGAAGGGTTAATAATCTGACAGCGGCGAACAGGAGCGCTGGTTTGAACTGTAGTGTGTGAAAACACATCATCAAATAATACAGCCATATGGTCAGAGAAGGCAGTGTCAGTCACTTCCACATTAGACACAGGTAGACTGTGTGACAAGACCAGGTCTAGTGTGTGTCCGTGTTCATGTGTGGGACCAGGTACGGGCTGGACCAGATTAAAAGAGTCAATGAGGCTTAAAAACTCCTTCACCAGAGGTTTATCAGGACAGCAGACATGGATATTAAAATCTCCCACAATAAGAACATGATCATAGTTGGGCAGAATCCCAGCTAGAAATTCTGAAAAGTCATTAATGAAATTCTTATTGTATTTAGGGGGACGATAAATAACAGCAAAGAGCACAGAGTTAGAACTTCAAAACACGTGAGCTCAGAACTGGAAGACGAGGGCTGTAAAACACACTGTTTACATTTAAAATCCTTTTTAAAAACAACCGCCGTACCTCCTCCTCTCCCTGATGTCCTTGGTGTGTTAAAATAGGAACAACCCGCTGGTAAAAGTTCGGATAAAATACTGGACTCACCAGTGTTAAGCCAAGTCTCCGTGACACACATGAAGTCCAATTTCCAGGAGATGACGGACTCATTCAGAATAAAAGATTTGTTCACGAGTGATCTGGCGTTTACCAGCCCAATCCTGACAGGCGCCGGGGATGAGGTAAAAGCCCCAGCGGCACAGGGAGTCCGACACAGCGGCCTCAGATTGTCGAGGTTCGCCCGGCGCACGTTGAGCCGAGGAGGACAGGGGTCACGGAGGAGCGGCGCATCATCCTGGCAGACCACAGGGATGAGGCAGGAACCCACGGGGTCCAGGAAACGTCGGTGCACAAAAACTCCAGGAAATAATCTTTGACGGTAGTGAGATGGTGCACCAAAGAGATCTTGAGTTTGACCAGCCGACCACTGCGCCTACCCCGACGCTTCGCCGGGGAGGTAGCATGACAGCACGGCATAGGCAAGTTGGGATATGTGACAGCAGCGGACACCATGAATTCTGACCTCCGTTAGAAAATGGAGCTGTATTTTGTCCAGAACTTCGGAGGTTCAGAAGCGATTGGCGATCGTACACCAGTAATGACCCGATTTCTTGAGTAACACACGACAGGAGCAATATAAAAACAAACAAAACTGACAGCGACAGACGAGCAGCCACGTACACCAGCGCCATCTTGAGGTACAGAGGACATTTTTAGTACGTTTTAGTTCGACTTTGCTTTTTAAGTTTTGTGGATATTATACATGGTTATGGTGGGGATACGTCGGCCAGTTTCCACTGGAAATGCCTTTTGGTTAAACTGAAGCAGCTGCTACACGTCTCAAACACAGTTTATTTGATGAGTGTATCCGCTGGGGCTGCAGGCGCACCTGGTCACTTTTACTTGAGTCTGGCATGTTTACATCACCGTGCATGACCTCTGATCCGTCCCTGTTAAAGACAGTCACAACTCTCAGAGCTTCCTCACTCAGTAAAACAGTGGTTCCCAAACTTTTTTTGCTAGGCCCCCCGCACAAACACATCCTCCTATCACACGCACATATTTTGTTTTCAAACTTCATTGCAGTTTACTGTCAGTGACAGACAGAAAACAACGGGTCAAAACAAAACAACCCAAAATAAACAAGATTTGACAGCAAGTAAAATCTGTATTAAAGCGAGATATGCTTCATCACACGTTCTAGTCTTTGGCCTGGAAGGAAGCTGGTTTGGAAGCATATCTGGTGATGCTTCATCCTCTGCTTTGTGTTTGTGTGGGAGCCCCATCAAAACAATGTTCATTATGCTCGCTGCGTCCAAACATTTTGTTTGGTTTTCATTCATACCACGACCCCCCCTGCAATGGCTCTGCGCCACCTCCTGCAAAAACACCTCAGCCAGTAAAAGAGAAACGCCTCCTCGTTTCCTACACGGTCAGAGCTGCTGCAGCAGTCTGTGGAAAAATCGTTGAAACAAACACTCGACAGTGTCTCAGATCTTCAAACTTTGCTTCTAGTTCTGACTTCTTCTTCTCCTCCGTCTAACGTGGCGACTACAGCAGCTTCCTGTGCCAGTCTGATGGTGTCACAGTGGCGTGCAGAGCGACCAGTAGGGTTTACCAGGGCCTCCTGTGCTTATTCAGGTTCAGCCCCCTCTGAGGTCAGGGGTCAGCGCTAAGGAGGCGTGAAAGGGACGAAAAACAGACTTACACAGCTGACCTCTCTCTCTCTCTCCCTCCACCTGTGTCTCCCACCCTGTGTCCACCTGTGTGTCTCTATCAGAGGCTGCCTCTACAGATCCAGGAGAGGAACGAGAAGCTGAAGGAGGAGATGCTTAGTACGTATTGCACCTGAACACACCATTAATCAATCATCCATGATTGTCTGGTACGTACCTGTCGGTGCGACATGCAGCTTGGTACCTGTTCAGGTGGAGACAGTGTTTTTCAGCCATAACATCACCTGTGACAGGTGAGAGGAGCCAATCGGTGACAAGACTGAAATGAAATCACATGATCAATCCACATGATTTTAAAGGCACACACAGATCAGACATGAACTCTGATCAGCTGTTGGCTCTGATTGTTCACATTACAGAGATGCGACTTAAACAATAAAAGCCTGCAGCCTGATAGCTCAGGGCCTGGAGTCCTTTCACAATAAAAGCCATACATTAGACATACAATGGAGCTGTGATCTCTGTGACCTCTGACCCACAGGTAAGCTGAAGGACCTAGGTAACATGGTCCTGCGGCCGTTCGGACTCTCCACCAACAACTTCCAGGTGAACCAGGACGCCGCCAGCGGCGCCTACTCCATCAACTTCATCCAGAACCCCAACAACAACAACAGGTGATGATGTCACAGTGATGTCGTTGCTCACAGCTGTGACATCACACCACAGAGCAGCGGTTCACCTGTCTGCTGATCAGTTTAGTTACTGATCATGAAGAAGCCAGTACGGACTGGTTATTGATTGGTGATTGACTCTTAATGAAGAGGAATAAAAAACCTCTGAAAGGTAATCTGTTCCAACCAGACTCCATTCATTTTCTGTCTGATTTAAGCTGCTCTGATGAAACTCTTAACTTGGAGCTTCTATGCGTCACCGCAGTTACCTCTGACGGTGTTGAGCTGGATTAGGCCCTCCTCTGTGCTGAAGCAGTTCCAGCTGTGAGTCTTTATTAATAAAGTAAGCAGACAGGCTGTTGTCTGTTGTGGAAGTTTTCCGTTTAAATAAAGCCTGCAGACGAGCGGTGAGCAGTAGCTAACATTCTTTAATCAAACACAAAGAACAGAAAAAAACAAGCTTGATGAAGTCCCTGCATGACCGCAGGGCAGGTCAGCAGAGTCTCTCTGAGCCTAGCATGGCTCTCAGTTAAATGCGTCTGTGAAGGTTCTCAGTCATCCAGGTCATCGTAGTCAAAGGAGCTTGCAAAGAAAAGCGTCTGGACTTCTTTAAGTTGCTTGAAGACGTTTCACCTCTCATCCGAGAAGCTTCTTCAGTTCTAGGGTCAAATGGTGGAGAGTCCCAGATATAAACCTAGTGGGAGTTTCCCCCCACAGAGGGACAAAAGGACCCCCTGATGATCCTCTAATCGCCTGAGCCAAGGTGGGAAACTGGGCATGGGTCCCAATCAGCCAGAGTTTCGGGTGTGTTCATTGTGAAACCTGGCCCCACCTTATCATGCGAATTCCTGAGGTCAGATGGCCCAGGATGTGAGTGGGCGTTAAGGCGTCTGGGAAGGATGAACCAGTTTGTGTCTGAGCGTGTTGCTGGGTCTGAAATGCACCGGGATGTCATGCTTGGAGAAAACTCTCCTAAGTTTCTCTGATACACCGGCTACATAGGGGATGACAATGTTGTTACGTCTGTCCTTCTTATCCTCCCTCGCTGGTGTCTGGTCTTCTTTTCTGTGCCTCTTTGCTGACTTTAAGAACGCCCATTTAGGATAGCCGCACGTTTTGAGTGCTTCCTTTACATGTGTGTGTTCCTTCTTTTTCCTTCAGGCTTAGAGGGAACATGTTCTGCCCGGTGGTGTAGGGTCCTAATTACTCCAAGTTTGTGTTCCAGAGGGTGATGGGAGTCAAAGAGGAGGTACTGGTCCGTGTGTGTGGGCTTCCGGTAAACTTCGATGTTGAGGTTGCCGTTCTGTTCAATGTGCACAGCGCAGTCCAGGAAAGGCAAACAGTCGTCCTTTGTGTCTTCCCTGGTGAACTTGATGTTCTTATCCACAGCGTTAATGTGCGCAGTGAAGGATTCCACTTCTTGTGTCTTGATTTTGACCCAGGTGTCGTCCACATATCTGTACCAGTGGCTGGGTACTCTTCCTTTGAAAGAGCCAAGAGCCTTCCTTTCCACTTCCTCCATGTAAAGGTTGGCTACAATAGGTGACACGGGGGAGCCCATGGCACAGCCATGTTTTTGTCTGTAAAAGCCTTCGTTGTATTTGAATATGTAGTGGTGAGGCAGAGGTCTAACAGTGTGCAGATCTGATCGGGTGTGAAGTTGGTCCTGTCCTCCAAGGAGCTGTCTTCTTGTAGTCGTTTTCTGACAGTCTCCACGGCCTCCGTGGTGGGTATGCAAGTGAAGAGAGAGACTACATCAAAGGACACCATGGTTTCATCTGGATCCAGGGTAAGTTTCTGGACCTTGTCGGTGAAGTCAGTGGAGTTCTTGATGTGGTGTGGGGTGTTCCCCACGAGAGGTGCAAGGATGGTAGCAAGGTGTTTAGCAATGTTATAAGTGGCTGAGTTTATGCTACTGACTATGGGTCTGAGTGGGACAGCTTCCTTGTGGATTTTAGGAAGTCCGTAAATGCAGGGTATGGCATCCCCTGGGTAAAGGCGGTGATATGTAAGGCGGTCAATAATCCACACCTCCACAGGACAAGACTCAGCAGTCCATCTGCATCTAAAGGTCAAAGGTCACTCTTTCGAGGATGCCAATGTTCACATTTTGGACAGAGAGGACAGATGGTTTGAGAGGAGTGAAAGAAGCCATCTATGTCCACTGTGAGCGACCATCTTTGAACAGAGGCGGGGTTTACGACACCAACTCTCTGCCATCTATAATCCAGTTTTGAGATCCTTCCCAGACGCCTTAACGCCCACTCACATCCTGGACCATCTGACCTCAGGAATTCGCATGATAAGGTGGGGCCAGGTTTCACAATGAACTCACCCGAAACTCTGGCTGATTGGGACCCATGCCCAGTTTCCCACCTTGGCTCAGACGATTAGAGGATCATCAGGGGGTCCTTTTGTCCCTCTGTGGGGGGAAACTCCCACTAGGTTTATATCTGGGACTCTCCACCATTTGACCTTAGAACTGAAGAAGCTTCTCGGATGAGAGGTGAAACGTCTTCAAGCAACTTAAAGAAGTCCAGACGCTTTTCTTTGCAAGCTCCTTTGAGCTCAGTTAAATACCTTCTCCAGGAACAAAATGCAGTGCACAGCTGTTTCACACCTTAAGGGTCACACTCCCTTGCTACCTCCCAGAGTCCTCGAAGACACAAAGGATTCTTCCTGTGGAGTCGTCTGCTCCCACCAACTTCCTTACTACACCCCCACCATTTGTCTAACTGCATGAGTGTGAGACATGATAAAATCCAGTGGCACCAAGGTATCATACAATAAAGTAATGTGATTAATACATAAATAAAAGAAATTCCTATACATGTCCTGCAGAGGGGCGTGGCCACAGACTGAGGTCATGAAGACAGGTACAGAGCACTCGCTGACCTCAGTGTCAGCGCTCTGATGGATCAGCTGTTTGTGACACAATAACCTGATTAGACTTAATTATCCTGACAGCAGGTGACTTCCTGTCTGACATCAAGCCCCGCCTCTAACAGCGGTATTAGCTCCTGGAAACCAAAGAAGAAGAGTACCTTCCACTTTTTTTGTGTGTGATTTCTTTTTGAGCCTAAAAACTACTTATAATGTATTTTTTAAACACACAGGACTATAGTGGACAACAACAAAAGGACAACTTTGGTTTGAAATTACAGCTGAATTTAGAAAATCAAACTGGACCACTTTACAGCTTTAGAGCAGAGGTGGGGAACTCCAGACCTCGAGGGTCGGTGTCCTGCAGGTTTTAGATCTCACCCTGGGTCAACACACCTGAATCACATTACCAGGCCTCTGGAGAACTTCAAGACATGTTGAGGAGGTCATTTATCCATTTAAATCAGCTGTGTTGGATCAAGGACACACCTAAAACCTGCAGGACACCGGCCCTCGAGGCCTGGAGTTCCCCACCCGTGTTAGGGTGTCATTAAAAACCTTTAATTAGATGAAAAAACAAAAATCTTCATTATTCTTGTTTTCTGCTGTTTGCTACCAGGACGATATTAACCTGTATATTTAGCTGAACAGACGTAGTTCTTCCACCATCACTGATGCTCCTCTCCTGGCGCCTCATTGGCTGTGACACTTGGTCCTTCACTGTGGTTCCAGTTGTTAGAAGACTCTGAGATCGATGGCTGTGAAATATAGATCAAAGCTTATGTGAGTTCCTGTGGGAACCGATCCAACCAATCACAAGTCGACTGCAGCACCAGTCTCTGGTCACTCCACAGACAATCCAGCCCCAGACCATTAGCAGCAGTGGGGGCAGAGACTTGTAGGCAAGGAGGTTTTGCCTGCTAACCTACCATCGTTGTCCTGCTGATAATTCTGGTCAGTGGAGGCAACCACATGTACTGACGTGGCAAAGAAAACCTTTGTGTTGGCAGGTGGTGTTTGTTGTTGACAGCGGGGTCTGAGGAGCAGCTGCCAAACCTTCAGTTTATCATCCATGTGCTTAATCGGACTCCAGTGTTCTCGGACTTCAGGCTCACACGAGTACTGAAGTACCGGATACTCTCAACACAGTAATCTAATGTGATACTACGCTGGATACATTATCCTGGAACTAAATGATGCACACAGTTCGTGCTGGCCCACCGAGCACCGCCCCGCCCGAGTCAATCTCCTCGTCAGGTAGTCCTGTGTCTTCCTCCTCTTCGTCGTGTTCTCCTAGACCAGGCGTTACTCCTCCTCTTCATCCAGTCTGAACCTCCCTCTGCTTCACCTTTGTACTCCAACAGCAGCACTGAACCTGTCCTGGTGTCCGCTGCAGCTCACATTCAAAGAAAGACAATTTCACAGGTAATAACCATGTAATAAACACCACTACATGTAGTTACTATGGTAACAATAGTAGTAGAGGGAGAGTATTTTGCTAACCTCTCCTCTTGTTGGTGTGTCGGCGGTTTTGATTGAAAGGAGGTGGTAAACTGGTCACATGACATAAGTGGAAAGCCCAGGATGTGGGCTGGGTGGGCGTCACAGTCCGAGGATACACAGGTGACACGTACATGAACAAGTGGGCTGGCTCTCAGAAAGTTTCATGCAGTCGGGGCTCTGATGTCACTCACCTGTCCAGGTAAATGTGCGTTTCTTTCAGCTTCATCTTACACCGGCAGCTTATCTGACCTTTGTAGGAGTGTTTAGCTGATTTTAGAGTTTAGAAATGTGTTAACATAGAATGTAGAATTATTGTAGAGACACTGCCCTTAATATAATAAAGGCCTCACTGTGTCGTGAACTTAGGAGTAGATTGTAGGAGACCCCTCCCCCACTTGAACTGTGAAAGTAAAACAGAGAGGCGTTAATGCTGAGTGGAAATTCCCCAGAGGATGTTTGGGTGGGGGTCTCAACATTTGTAACTGGATAACTGTGGTCTGGAAGGGAGATGGGTTTTATGACCTAGGGAGTCACCTACACCCACAGTGTTTTAACTGTCACGCACACACATCCACACGCACACTCACTCATGTGCACACACATACACACAGGTATGCGCACACAGTCACTCACAAGCACTCACATAGACACGTGGGAACGCGCACATGTAGGCATTCATGTGCTCGTGCACATAGACACAGAGTTTGCAGCACACCGTGGGGGGTTTTATGATGGGGTCGCCACTACAAAACTGTGTTTCACAGACAAAGCAGTGAAGATTTTTGCAGAGGGACACACCGGCCTCGTCTTCCCTTCTAGAAGTGCATGCTTAAATGAAGATGAATAAAGGTTTTGTGAAATGACAACTTTCGACGAATAAAAGAACCGGGGTAAAACTGATTTCGTAACACCTTCGACGTTCAGAGGATCTTCACTGTTCGGATGAATCTCTGACCAAATGAATCAGGTCGCTGCTGTTTACCTGCAGCTGTTATTTCTGCTGCTGCTCAGTTATGTGCTGATTTATCACCTGAACACTGAGAACATCATAAAACCAGAGAAATACAGGGCCTGTGCTTAGCGCTGCATCCACTCATGGTGCAGTTACACATGTGTGTTAAGCATGTGTTAGACATGCAGCTTTAAATATCTGGTAAGTTATAATTGCTTAATATAATCGCTTCATGTCCTGATCGACCTCAGGGCACAGACCTCAGGTCAGCTCTTTGAATCCTTCTGTTTCAAAGGATTCAAAGTGACCGATCACATTATGACCCCGCCTCCTTTGGGCAAACGTAGTTCCATACAGTCACATGATCGTCTGCTGGTTTTAATCATCAGATCACCCACTGAGAACAGGGTTGTCTTCCTCTTCATCATCATCAAATTCAAAGTAAAGATTTAAATCACAGACTAAAAAAACCCACCAGCAGGCAGAGCGTCTTCAAGTTTTTATTGTGGAAAACTCACACGGGAAACAGCGTGTGTGTGTGTGTATTACAGTGTAATTATAGTGTGTGTGTGATGATGATGGTCAGTGGGCTCTCCTGGACAGCAGCATCTCTCTTATGTTGTCCTCAGCTTCCTTCACGCTGCGTTCAAGGTACACCTTCCTCTGCTGGAAATCACAAGCACAAACATACTGTCAGTGCTTAGCTCTGTGTGTGTGTGTGTGTGTGTGTGTGTGTGTGTGTGTGTGTGTGTGTGTGTGTGTGTGTGTGTGTGTGTGTGTGTGTGTGTGTGTGTGTGTGTCGCACACCAACGCTGTTCCAACCTCCTGAAATCAGACTGCAGGACAATTCATTCCTTTTTTTGTGTAAATCACAACAACAGTTACATCAACGTGTTTCATTTTTAAAGTAAAGACTCTAACCCCAACTATCATGTGACCCTCTGTGTGTGTGTGAGGGGGGTCACATGATAGTTGAGATTGTTGCCAAGGGCCCCTCTATAAGCACCTGGCAACAGTGAGAAGGAAAAACTCCCTTCTGACAACCGTGTTCAGTAAGTTTAAGGTGAAACAGGTCCCAACTCTGGATAGTCCTATTTTGAGAGCTGCTCCAACCAAAGTGGGATGGATGCCGTCTCTCCTGACAAGACTAGGTTTCCCTAACCCCACGCAGAACACGCCCACACGCGTGATGTCAATCAGTAGTTAGCCAATGAGAAGAGGCGTGTGCATGCGCACCTCCAACTCTTTGATCTTCTCGTCAGCCGTCTTCTGTTTGTCTGTCAGCAGGTTGTTGATCTCCTCCTTGGACTGCAGGATGAACCTGAAACACATCATGATTGAACCAATGTGATTGGCTGACACCTGCGTGACGTTCAGGTGTGTTAAGGTTGAAGGTAGGTGACTCACATGCGCCCCACACCCTCATAGAGTCGCGTGTTGTCGGGCAGCGTGGCGATCTCGGCGTGCGTCAGTTTGGCGTGCTTCTGAACGCGCGTCAGCTGATCGATCTGCAGATCGGCCATCTTGACTTTCTGCTGCGTGTCAATCATCTTCACCTGCAGCTCGGAGAAGGCCTGCGGAGCGCACCTGGGTTAGTCCCCATGGTAACAGAGCCTGCCCACTGTGAAGTACCCGCCCCCTTTAGCCCTACGTCACGGCGTCTCACCAGAGACCCACAACCCACTCGCACACGATTCCGCTGCGTCAGTATGACATTAGGGGCTCTAACTACCTCACGGTGACGACACAAGGCCTGAGCGCAGCTGTGTTAAAGTCACGAGCGTGACGGTCTCGGTGTCCCGCGGACACAGACGAGGTCGTAGGCAGTTTAAATCGGAAACTGTGGAAAAAACACTCGACCACGTGTGAAACAGCCGCGCTAGTCACACACACAGGTGAGGAGCTCCTACCTTTTTCAGCTCCAGATCTACGGGCGCCGCCATCTTCTTTCTGCTCCCGACTCTGAGGACACACTGCGCATGCGTAAGAGCCTTCTTCTTCTTCCTTTATCTTTTTATGGGCGTAGCAAAGAGCGTCAAGTGCACTACCGCCACCTGCTGGACTGGAGTGTCTGTCTTGTTAATGTTTGCTTATAATGGAGCACTGTAACAAAAAATAATTTCCCCCAGCGATCAATAAAGTATTCTGATTCTTATTAGCTGTGTCCCAAAACGTCTTTCGGAGGACCCCGGCCTTCGCGGTCTACGTGGGCCAGGTCCTCCAAAGACCGAGAAGGCCGGAAGTGCGAGGCTGTGAAATAAGACGGTCCAGCCTTCAGATCTGCGTCACCGCTGTCTCGGGGGAGTTTAATAAACTCGGCCGTCTGCTCCTTGCTGTCTAAAATATAACAGGACACTGGAGTAAACTCGACCATCTCACACTTCTGTTTAATCAGTTTTCTGTTTGATGTTTATTCAGCTGGGTTATTCAGAGACTTGACGAAGGCATTTGACTCTATAGATCCTGATATATTAATAAGAAATCTGGAACGTTATGGTGTCAGAGGGGTCGCTCTAGATTGGGCCCGGAGTTATTTAGGTGACAGGAAGCAGTTTGTGAAATTATATGGTGGTTGCTCCTTATGTATGCACATTGCTTGTGGTGTACCCCAAGGGTCAGTTTTGGGTCCAAAATTCTTCAACTTGTACATTAACAACATCTGTAAAGTGTCCAAAGTATTAAAAGTGGTTCTCTTTGCTGATGATACAAACATCTTCTGCTCTGGTGATGATCTGCAGAATTTATTGGAGGATATGAAATAAGTAAAGTGAAGTTCTGGCTTGATAAAAACAAATTATCATTAAATTTGAATAAATCTAAACTTATGTTATTTGGAAATAGTAGTTTAAATACAAATGCTGAGATTCAAATAAATGGTGTTGATATTGAAAGAGTCAGTGAAAATAATAGATGAAAAACTTAACTGGGAGCTCACGTAAGATATATTCATTCCAACGTATCACGAAGCATTGCAACACTAAACAAGGCAAAGCAGGTATTAGACAAACATCCCTTCATGTTCTCTACTGTTCACTGGTTTCACCTTACTTAAGCTATTGTGCAGAGGTCTGGGGCAACAACTATAAAACCACATTACACTCACTTTGTACTCTTCAAAAAAAAAAGCAGTTCGAATCATCCACAGTGCAGGTTACAGGATCGTACAAACTCACTATTTTTGCACTGAAATATTGAAAATCGCCAATCTAGTAAAATTCCAAACAGCACAAATTCTAATCAAAGAAAAAAAATAAGGAACTGGCAGGTAATATTCAGAGTACGTTTTTTCTTGTTGAAAGAAGGAAGCTATAATTTAAGGGCTTTTTGTCACTTCACAACAGGGAAGGTTCGTACTAAAAGGAAAAGCTTTTGTGTTTCTGTGCATGGAGTGAAACTGTGGAACAGTCTGAATATGGAATGAAAGCAACGTCAAAACATAGAACAGTTCAAAAAGAGTTATAAAAATATGATCTTCTCAAACTATAAAGAAAAGGAAAATATTGAAATTAAGTGAATCTCTATTTTAAAAATGTCATGATGTGATATTATAGTATATAGTTGTTCACTATTTTTATTACAGATTATATCAATGAGGAAGCAACTAAATATTTTTTTTTCTTCTTCTTTTAGAGGGAAAGAGAAACAGCTGAGAAGAGGGACGGGGATAAAGGGCAAAAAACAAAAACCAACAGAATGGGCAGAAAAAAAACCACATATATCGATCACCTGGATCACCTGCTGAGAAAGAAAAAAGAAAACAAGCAGATGAGGGTTCACTCAGCAGCCGCGGAGCAGAAGCCAGGGGGAGTTGCAGTGACGCGCCCGTGAGCTCCGCCGGCAGCCAGCCGTGCCTGAGTGACCGAGCCCCAGGCCGAGAGGCCGGGAGCACCCCACCTCCGAAGTGGCCCGAGCGAGCCCCAGGCTCCAGGCCCCGATAAGCGGCCGCCAAGGAGTGAGCCGGTGTGTACCCGGACGCCCATCCCCGGACACAAAGAACCACCAACGCACCGCAACTAAATATTAACTGATAACTTATGGGATTAAATCGGTGTGTACTTCTTCCCACTTCCTTTCAACGTGTAAACGAATCAGAACAGCAGCGATATTGAAATGCATTGACTTTTGTATAGTATAACTTTCTCTCTCTTATTTTCTTTACTCAAATCAAATCAAATCACTTTTATTGTCACATCACATGTGCAGGTACATTGGTACAGCACATTCGAGTGAAATTCTTGTGTGCGAGCTTCACAAGCAACAGAGTTGTGCAAAATACAATAACATAAACAGGCAAAATATACGAATGGCTAAATCTGAAACTAATAAATATATGTACAATATATAATAGTATATGCAAAAAAATAATAATAATTTCTGGATGTGTATACTAAATGTTTTTCTACGTGTGTGTGTGTGTGTGTGTACACATATTTTACAAATTAAATAGAGTCAACAATAAATAAAATATATAAAATATACAGAGTTGAATATGTGCAAAACAGTGGCATTTATATACAGTGTGGAGTGCATAATGTTGAAGTTCCAGTAGTGAAGCTGAGGTGTCTATGACGTGTTCAGCAGTCTGATGGCCTGATGGAAGAAGCTGTCTCTCAGTCTGCTGGTACGGGACCGGATGCTGCAGAACCTCCTTCCTGATGGAAGCAGTCTGAACAGTTTATGGCTGGGGTGACTGGAGTCCTTGATGATCCTCCCCGCTTTCCTCAGGCACCGCTTCCTGTAGATGTCTTGGAGGGAGGGAAGCTCACCTCCAATTATCCGTTCAGAGCACCGCACTACTCGCTGGAGAGCTTTGCAGTTGTAGGCGGTGCTGTTGCCGTACCAGGTGGTGATGCATCCAGTGAGGATGCTCTCAATGGCACAGTGATAGAAGGTCCTGAGGATGCGGGGGCTCATGCCGAATCTTTTCAGTCTCCTGAGAAAGAAGAGGCGCTGCTGCGCCTTCTTCACTGTTTTGTTTGTGTGTACTGACCACGTAAGATCCTCAGCCAGATGTACCCCAAGGAACCGGAAGCTGCTCACTCTCTCCACAGCAGCGCCGTTGATGGTGATGGGGGTGTGTACTTCTCTGCACCTCCGGAAGTCCACTATCAACTCCTTTGTCTTTGCGACGTTGAGGGTGAGATGGTTGTCTTGACACCAGTGGGTCAGGGCGCTGACCTCCTCCCTGTAAGCCGTCTCATCACCGTTGGTGATAAGACCCACCACTGTAGTGTCGTCCGCAAACTTCACAATGATGTTGGAGCTGTTAGTGGCTGTGCAGTCGTAGGTGTAGAGTGAGTATAGGAGAGGGCTCAGTACACACCCCTGTGGAGCACCAGTGTTCAGTGTGATGGGGGATGAGGTGATGCTGCCCAGTCTGACCACCTGGCGTCTGTCAGACAGGAAGCTAAGGATCCAGCTGCAGAGGGAGCTGCTCAGTCCTAGATCCTGCAGTTTCCTGTCCAGCTTCGAGGGAACGATGGTATTGAATGCTGAGCTGTAATCTACAAACAGCATCCTCACATACGTGTCTCTCTTCTCCAGGTGTGACAGGGCAGTGTGTAGTGTCAGGGCTATGGCATCATCAGTGGACCTGTTGTGGCGGTATGCGAACTGTAGAGGGTCCAGTGAGTCGGGTAGTGCAGAGCAGATGAAGTCCCTGACCAGCTTCTCGAAGCATTTGCTCATGATGGGGGTCAGGGCTACAGGTCGCCAGTCGTTCAATGAGGAGATGGTGGAGGATTTGGGTGCAGGGACGATGGTGGCCATTTTGAAGCAGGCTGGGACTACAGACAGAGAGAGGGAAAGGTTGAAGATGTGCGTGAACACTCCAGCCAGCTGAGCCGCGCATGACCTGAGGACGCGGCCGGGAATCCCGTCCGGACCAGTAGCTTTGCGTGCGTTCACCTTCCTGAAGCACCTCCGCACATCCTCCTCAGACACAGTGTGCGCACTGACGTCATCCGCGGTGCGCACACTGTCCGGTCTCATGGTGTTCGCTGTGTCGAATCTAGCGTAGAATACGTTTAGATCCTCACACAGAGAGGCCGTGGTCTGCGGTGTGCTGGTTTTCCCTCTAAAGTCTGTGATCGTGTTTAGTCCCTGCCACATACTCCACATACTAAATGTACCTGTATATTGTTTACATGTTTGAAATAAATTAACAAACAAACAATATGGACATTCTGTGTCCATTGTTTATTTCATTCTGAAACCTAATTTTTATTTACTTTATTCCAAACAGAAGTGTTTATTTATTATTCTGAAAGCTGGAGACAGTGCCAAATAGTTCACTGATATTTTGTTGAATTACAATGTGGACACTCTGCAATAATTTAACAGAAGTGCTTGTGTTTTACTTGAAGTTTTATTTTTTCAATGTTTTTCTATTTAAAGTTTTAAAGTTTTCAGGGATAAGCCTCTTGAATTTCTCTAAGTAGAAATATATGTAAAAAAAAAGATTTTAAATTTTCTTGTAGTTTATTGCACATTTTTGCAATTTATGTAATTACTATGGACTTAATGCAGACATATTATTAAAATTTGGGCTATAACGGTTGTATTGATGTATAGCAACTTGAAATGCTACTACACCATGTAAAAATATAAAGTAAGCTCTGGCAGACTTGGTTCTATGGTAGGTCTTAAAGGGTTAAATCATCAAACTGTAAATCATAGATTTTGAATTGTTATTGATCCTTTACTCCTGGTCCTCAAGTGTATATTTATTCTCTTACTCTTCTTATATTTATTGTTTGTTTACTTGCACCGCTGTAGCTGCAGCCTCGTCGTCTCGTCTCTATATGCTGGACTGTCTGTAGCGGAGATGACAATAAAGTTTACTTTGACTTCAGCAGCGCGCAGGCGCACCGAGGGCTCTCGCGCTCACTTTTCGCGTATAAAATTTCGAAAAAACATCGGTGCAAATTATAAGTCTGTATCATGATGTCTGGTGTTTTCGTGTTTGTTGGTTTGTTTTTATTTTGCGGGTTGGTGATTAGATGCTGCTCCAGCCAGCCAGAGAATCCCCCGCTCAAAAACCGCTACTGTTTCCACCCACTGTGTTTCTCTCCTCTGTGGATGAGATGAAAGGCTGCTGTGAACACAGGTAACAGAAGGTAGAGCCAGGCAGGTGGAGTGAGGCAGGTGTGATGTTGGACATGAAGGAAACTGAAGGAAGTCTGCACTCCTCCTCCTCTGCTCATGCGTGACTCCGCCCCCGGAAACGGAAGTCTGTATGCGCGCGGAGTTTAATTTGAGCAGCATCTCGCGCGCCGGTCAGTGGGTTTCAAAACAGCAGCGAGCAATAATCGATAATCAGCGATCGATCCGTGAACATGGCGACCCCCCCGAAGAGGCCGTGCCCCCCTCCCCGCAGCCCGCCGCTGAACGGCAGCTTTTCCCGTCAAAGGAAGGAGAAGAAGATCTCCATCGAAGGAAACATAGGTGAGCTCACCGGGGCGCGCGCCCCCCGGACCGGCTGGACGCTCACGGACCCAGACCGACCCGGACCGACCGGGGCAAACGGAGCCGGGGGACCGACCCGGACCGCCGGTTAACGAGCTCTCAGGCCCGGGTCTGTAAGTCCGTGAGCCTCCCGCCTTCACGGAAACAAGTGGCGCCAAAACCGCCCGCTTATCATCAATAATCAGCTGTTTGTGATCGATAAATAGCTGTTTCTAGTCACAGTTAGCTGTCCATGGTCAATTGCTGTTTATATCTCAAATCAATTGTTTGTAGTCAATACTCAGCCCTGTGTTCAATAACCAGCTGTTTATAGTCAAAATTTGCTGTCAACAGTCAGTAATCATCTGGACGTTTCCATCAACCGAGTGATTTCTTACGATAATCGATTGATCATCAGCTGTTTGAACTCAATTATAAGCTGTTTGTCTTTGAAAATCAGCTGTTTGTGATCAATAATCAGCAGTTTTTAATGGAGCTGTGCTGCTGGGGTTAGAAGGCGGAGGTTTAAATTTGGGTGTTAAATAGGTGGAGCTTGCTCCTTTAGGTGTTTGAAGGTGAACGCTGGTCATGTGGAGTCTGTGGGCGGGGCTCAGGTGAGCCAGACTGATGGAGGTTTGCAAGTCGAGGTCAGACCTCCAAAGGTTGATTCTGTTCATCTGGACGCAGCGTTTTGTGGAGAAACGTTCTGTCACTCATCCAGGTGACTTCTTCAGTCTCAGGTCAGAGTTTTGATCTCCAGAGCGAGGACGTGACCTCATCACTGAGGTTGGGGTCAGGTGACAGCGTGAGGAGTGTGAGCAGAGACAATCAGAGGTTGAATCAGCTGCTCATGGTTGCCATGGTTTTACTTGATCCTGCGGTCACATGACGTCCTGCAAAAGTCAGCTGTTTCGGTCCTTTTCTTAAGCCCCACCCACACAGGAAGTCCTACGGCATCAGCATTAATGCTGATTTCCTGTATTAGTGTGTGGAGCATCAGTAGCTCATGTCATGTCAGGGTTACCTGAACAGGTGTGATTCCTCCAATCAGGCAGGACCAGAGATCTGTCACATTTCTGTGTCTCACCCGTGTGTCTCACCCGTGTGCCTCCAGCTGCAGGAAAGTCGACATTTGTGCGCCTCCTTCAGGCAGCATCAGAGGACTGGGAGGTCATCCCTGAACCCATTGGCAAGTGGTGCAACGTGCAGAATGACAGCGATGACGTTTACCTGGTGAGCCTGAATGCAGCACACATTCTCTAAAGTCTGTGTTTACTTGCTTGTTTACCTGCTTGTTTACCTGCAGGAGCTGAGCTCATCTCAAAAGAGTGGAGGAAACCTGCTGCAGATGCTGTACGATAAACCCAGCCGCTGGTCCTACACCTTCCAGGTAACACACCTGGCTCCATCCCCTACCATAGCAGCACTGTGTGTCAGACTATGTGTACCTGTCTCAAGTGAGTCTCACCTGTGTGCAGAGCTACGCGTGTCTGAGCAGAGTTCGAGCTCAGCTTCAGTCGCCATCAATCAAACTTCAGCAGGCAGAAAACCCCGTCCAGTTCTACGAGCGCTCCGTCTACTCCGACAGGTAACTTACCTGACAGGTCTCCAAAAGGTTGCTTCTGTTCATCTGCACGTAGCGTTTCATCATCATCAGGTGACGTCTTCAGTCTCAGCTGACTGCAGGTTTCAATCTAATAAACATAATGACTGAAACCAGCCCACTGAGGGAACAATGGGCTGGGAGGTCAGTTCCTTAATCTTAATTATGTAAATTCTCATGACCATTGATCACCTGACAGGTAACTCGCACGCATTTAACACAGACACAGGTGTGAGACATGTAACTCCTGTGTGTACAGGTACGTGTTTGCGTCAAACCTGTTTGAGAGTGGCGACCTGTCGGAGACGGAGTGGAGTGTGTATCAGGACTGGCACACCTGGTTACTGAACCAGTTTGAGTCCGACATCGCTCTCGACGCCATCATCTACCTCAGAGCCCCGCCACAGGTAAAGACGTACAGGAGAACCTGGAGAGTCCTGCCACCTCAGGGTAAACGCATCGCCCTCTGTGATGGGCTCTCCTTCCTTCGGTTGCCTTCAGGTGCCGTGTTTGTGTGTGTATTTTTCAGCGCTGCATGCAGCGGCTGCTTCATCGCGGCCGGCAAGAAGAGCAGGAAATTCCTCTGGAGTACCTTGAGCAGCTGCACTTCAAACATGAAGCCTGGCTCTACCACAGGAACCTCAGGTAACTATATGCCACTGAGCGTGCTCAGAGCCTCAGCGGTGCGTTCAGGAGCGCCTTTTTAACCTGTGTTTGCATTAAGGTTGGACTTTGATTATTTGAGCGAACTTCCTGTTCTCGTCCTGGACGTCAACGACGACTTCAAGAACGACCGCATCAAACAGGAAGCCATCATCGACAAGGTCAGTCTGAGCTTTTATTTTGAAGGTTTTCCTTCTGATGATGGTGGTTTGATTTGTTTTTCATACACGTCCCAAACCGCTCTGTTTCTTCTCTTGGTTACAAACAACCAGTGAACCACTTCTTGTTTGCTTTTATGTAGAAGTCATTGACTCCTCGTCTGTATAACGAGTGACTCTGTTTGTCAGGAGTACCGTCACTGTCAGGGTAAATTGTTAAATGTTGCCATTGTTGCACTTAAATGTGTAAACCGTGCCTTAAACTGCGTGGTTAGATATTCTTCTGTTCGTCCGACACATCTATGATGCTGGAGGAGGTAATCAGCTGTAGCTGTTTAACTACAGGCAGGTTTCATGTGAGATTCTGGTTTCCTTATCTTGTGAAGGATGTCCACTCCCGGCCATTTAGGGGCTCGCCTATGCTTGCATATGGTGAACCATTAATGTTAAGCCATATACGGGTGTGGGGAGATGGCCTTTGGATAACCAGGAAATGTGGTTAACAGTTGTGAGCATATATTGTGTGGCAAGAAGACACACACACAGACGCATGCGGTGATTTTAACCATTTGTGGGTGTTACAATGGGTGGTGCTTGCATTCACTGAATAAAAGGCTGCAGGGAAGGCTGTTTCTTGGAAGTTGGCTAGCAAACAGTGGGGGGTGATGCGTCTCTGAACTAGCGGGCCTGCTGAAGCGCAGACCCAACGATCGCCACGAGAGGAAAGACCGTCAAGCTTTTATTGGGGTTTTTAACAATCAGTATCTTAATTCTTAATAGAAATCTCAGTCTTTGCTGCATTTTATATTCTGACGTGTGCCTGTTTATATAAAGCAACACGCCTAACATGTGTTTAATCTGTTTTTGAACATCGTTCCTGAGAGTAACTGAATAAACTGTGTAAACTCTGTGACCTGCGCAAAAGTTTGTATACTTTGAAGTGACAGTAAAATATGTCAGATTCTTCCATGTTTGGCTGTTTGTTCATGTATGTGCTGCTTCCATCTTTCTGTGCTTGTATTTAATTCTCATTTAACTTTCACCTGGTGGTTTTATTTTGAAAGGCTTTTGTAATCTGGTAACAGGACTTAATTTTTGTCTGCAGGTCAGAGAGTTTCTCACCACACTGTGAAGCTCATCCACCAATGAGAGGTGCTGGGAGAAGTGGTGGCGCGTCTGATTGGAAGACTGATGTGTTTGTTTTTTTGTTGTTGTTTTGTTTCTTTAACTTGTTTTTATATTTTTGTAGTTTAACTGTGTGTGTGTGTGTGTGTGTGTGTGTGTGTGTGTGTGTGTGTGTGTGTGTGTGTGTGTGTCCATGATATATTTACTTGCTCTTAGCTTCATATTTATCCTTCAGTCTGATCATTCCTGTTTGTCCTGACAATGAGGTGTTGTTGAAGCCACCACGATGCCTTCAGGGACCGTTGGTGTTCTGGTTTCTGTGTGAATAAAGTCAAACTGAATGAGCACGCCTAGTTCTTTTAAAGACCAAAGTCCAACGTGTGTGTGTGTGTGTGTGTTCAGGCTCGCTCACAGCTCAGAGGTTTAACTCTGTGAAGCTGGATTTAAGAAATAACTAACTAGTTATTGGAGCATGTTTAGCGCTGTCTTGTGGCGGTAAAGGACGTGACAGTGTAGTCAGGTTAACCAGCGGGCCACCTGACTTAAACAGGCTCCCCTCCACACTGATTCATTCAGTCTACAGACCCGAACATCACAGCTAATGAGTGGATTCACGTGTTTCACTGCAGCTCGCCACAGCGAGAAACCGCCGACAGCATCAGAGAGACACAACGACGAGCCTCTACAGTTCTTATTTACCTCTCAGTTATTGGTTCAGTCGTTAGTTAGCGCCAACCAGGTGACGTCATGTTTTGTACAGGCACAGGATGGCACTATGGACACTCCTTTAAAGGCCGTGCCACAGATAAACCTGTGACGGTGTCAAAGTAGGGCTCTTTGCTGGAAACCAACCTGAACACGTATGTTTGACCTCTGAGGGTTACTCAGACTGAGTGTGATGGATGATTACAGAGGTCGGTAATGATCAACTGAGAGACGGCGAAGCGTGACGGGAACAACGTCGAGTCATCGTGAACAAGGCAGATTCACTAATGACCTATACACAGACTGGGATGTTCACTAAACATTTCTTTTGTCCCGTAGCTCACAGACTGATTTATGATTGGTTGGTTGATTTGTTGATCAGTAGAAACTCGGTAGAAACAGTTTCATGTTTGAGACATTTTGTATTTCCAAAGAGAAACTTTGTCACAGAAAGAAACAGCCAAACATGAACTGAACAATTCAGTTTATTTTCAATTCAAAGTCTAAAATCAGACAGATTTTAAATGGAGTCTGGTCTGTTTGATCAGAGCCTGAATGTGAACTAAGACTGACGGGAAGGAGCAGTTTGAGCTTGAATAAAATCTAAAATCAGACAGTTTTTAAATGGAGTCTGGTGTGGCATACTGACGGTTTCATTTTAAGGCTTTTCAGAATCAGAATACTTTATTGATCGCTGGGGGAAATTATTTTTTTGTCACAGTGCTCCATTATAAACCAACATTAAAGAGACAGACAATACGCTAACTAAGAATAGTACAATATATACACACGTGTATATATATATATATATATATATATATATATATATATATATATATAAGTCACTCATTAATAAATAGCTGGAAAAGAAACGTGTAGTTGTAGCAGTAAGAGTTTCAAGAGTTTTTGTGTGACTGAAGAAACATCTCACGCTGTGACCTCTGACCTGTGTCAGTCTTTCTGCAGCTTCATAAACACTGTAAAGTCGCCTGCTCTGCTGCGCCCTGATTGGGACACTGACACACGTGTCACAGCGTGTTCATGAGTTGCTGCCGCCACCATTCGGAAACCTGCTGAGATGATTGTTTGCAAAAACTGCTGGACAAATTCCAGCGAGAAGCTCAGTGAGGAGCGAGGACACGAAAACAGATGACTCCACGGGGGGGGGACAAGTTTCCACAGTTTTCAGATGTTTTGAACACTTCCTGATGAACTGTTATGGACTTTTATTTTGAAATCACAACAGTATGACTAAGAGCCCCAATAAAGTATTTTATTTTGAAAATCTAAATGTCTAATCCTTCTAATTGTTGTCTAATTTTTGTGTTCTATCCAGTTTTTCTTTCTCGACTCGTTGAGATACAAACGTATTATTACTGATACATGATTATGTTCCTGTTCCTGATCTTCTGCTCCAGTCTTCCTGTTCTTTATTAAAATACTCGGGTCGCTGTCAGAGCACAGACCGCATTAGTTCTCTGATGGAGTGCTACAGTGTGATCGTTTCCTCCCTGCTGAAGGTGTCTATTTGGTTGGTGGTGATGTTGGTGGTGACTTTGACGATGTCGCCAGTGTCTCACAAACATTAACACAAACACAAAGTTAGGAAAATAGACAGTGTCCTAAAGTCACTGATTAATGTCCAGTCACTCATTTCCTCTCAGTCTGTCTTCTGCCTGCTCCGTCAGTCGCCCCTCCGTCAGCGGGCTGTCCGGCAGCCTCTGTAAGTACTCTGAGTAAATCCTCTTTCTGCCTCTGCATTCTCCTCAGCTGCAGACTGTAATCCTTTAAGAGCTCTTACCAGACTCCATGCAAATATTTCACAATTTTAAACTCGAGAAGAAACTCGGAGCAGTTGTTTTCATGTTTTTCACTCTTTGACCTTTGACCCAAACACCTGCTCAGGTCTGCTGTTTGGTTTCTTGTCAGGTTTGTTCTGATGGAACAAAAGTTCAGATCCTGAGAACACCTGGAAGCACCTGAAGATACCTGCTGCTATTTGTTGTTGTTGCTGAGATGGGATTCGCTGAGCTGCTGGATGAGGTGAGACACTTAAATTCCTCCTATGCAAGAAATAACTTCACTGTCCAGGTGTGTCATACAGGTGTGTAGGGTTAGGGTTAATGTGTTTCCTGTTGTTATGGCAAGGTTGGTGGGTTTGGCAGGTACCAGTGGATCCATGTGACCCTGATCAGTTTACCTGGTTTGCTGATGGCGAGTCAGAACCTGCTAAACAACTTTGTCTCTGGAGTCCCCACTCACTACTGCAGCATACCAGCCAATCACAGCTTGAGCAACCTGTCGCACCTTCACCAGGTGACCTGTCAGCCTGACTGTCTACCTGTCTGGGCATTTTAGTGCAGGCACTATGATCCCATTTCTTTAGTTTTCTCAATTTTACTTCCTTAAATCAATAAATCTGGATGGATGAATGTGATTGGTTGTTTCAGGTGGATGAGAAGCAGCTGCTGAAAATGTTTATCCCTCCTGATTCTTCAGGAAATAGACTGGCCCGCTGCAGGAGGTAAGGTTTTCTTCCTTCTCCTCAGTTGTTTAAATAATTAACCTGACCGTCACATCATTTCCTGTTGCACCTGTTGTCCAGGTATGCAAATCCTCAGTGGCAGCTGTTAGCTGCTAACAGTTCCACTAATGTTAGCCACCTAGAGACCGAAGACTGCATTGACGGATGGACCTTTGAGCAATCAGACTTTCTCGCCACCACCGTCTCCGAGGTAGCGGCAGGCACACGGCGAGCCTATTAGCGCGCATTGCCACAGATATGTTAATGAGGTCACTTGTCTCTTACCTATCAATCTCTCACCTGTGTGTGTCACAGTGGAGTCTGGTCTGCTCCCTCCGTCCTCTCAAACAAATGATTCAAACCATTTATATGGGTGGAGTTTTAACGGGAGCCATAGTCTACGGCAGCTTATCTGACAGGTGAGAGTTACCTGTGTATACCTGTTCATTGTCTCAGGTTAGCAGTGCAATCCGACTCCTTCTGTCTATCTCTCAGGTTTGGGAGGCGGTCCGTTCTGATTTGGTCATACCTGCAACTTGCTGTGCTTGGCTGTAGCTCCGCCCTTTCCCCCACATACTCCACCTACTGCATCTTCAGGTTTCTGAGTGGGATGGCGGTGTCTGGGGTCATCATTAACGGAGTTTCCCTAAGTACCCGTCTACCTGGTTCCTTATTTACCTGTCCACCTGGGCACTTGTCTGTCTTCCTAACTGAGTGTCTCCTCAGAGGTTGAGTGGATCACAACCAAGACGAGGACAGTAGTCGGCACACTCAGTTCCTTCTTCTTCACCTTTGGTCAAATGGTCCTGGCTGGGCTTGCATATTGGCTGAGAGACTGGAGGAAGCTGCAGATGGTTGTCTGTGCACCTAACTTCCTGTTCTTCGCCTACAGCTGGTCAGTCAGACTTAAAAAAAGGACAGTGATTGGTCAGGTGTTTCTCTCTGCTCTCCGATTGGTCAGGTAGTTCTCTCTGTGCTCTGATTGGTCAGGTGGTACTCAGAGTCAGCTCGATGGCTTGTTTTGAACCAGCGCTCTGAGGACGCATTGAAGAGTCTTCACCGAGTTGCTCGGATCAACGGGAAATCAGAGATGATCGATAAGATCACTGTTGAGGTAACCTGGCCACCTGTGTAAAAGTGCAATTTCTCCAATCAGATGCTGAGCTCTGTCCCATGTGACTGCAGGTGCTCCACTCTCACATGAACAAAGAGATTGAGTCGGCTCGTTCAACATTCACGGTGTTCGACCTGCTGAGGACCCCGGGGATGAGACGCATCTCCATTTGTCTGATGGCCGTCTGGTCAGACATACACCTGCTCATATGCTCACCTGTCTCACCTGCTTACCTGTTTACCCATTTACCTGCTCTTCTGTTTACCTGCTTCTTCTATCTGTTTTATGTTTTTTTTATTAAATAAAATGAAGCTCCTGTATCCACCTGTACACCTGTGTACTCACCTCTGTGCAGGTTCTCTACTAGTTTTGCATACTATGGCCTGGCGATGGACCTCCAGAAGTTTGGGGTGAGCAACCCGATACCTGTCTTCCTACTTACCTGCTGAAGTTTCAGTACACCTGTTTAAACTTCTTCTCCCATCCTATTGGTTGGATCTACTGTACTTCCTTCCTATTGGTTGTTTGTTGTTGCAGGTGAGTATTTACCTGATGCAGATCATCTTTGGAGCTGTAGATATTCCCGCCAAACTGTTTGCATTGGGAATACTCAGTTACCTGGGGAGGCGGGTCTCTCAGGCAGTTTGTCTCTTCTTCTCTGCCGCCATCATCTTTGCCAACATCTTTGTCCCCACAGGTACATCCTAATCCTGATCCCCATTCTGAATCTATTTGAGACCCTGGCCCTGATTCTAATTCGGAAACTGATCCCAATCCGTATTCTGATCACAATCTTGATTTAGATCCTATTCCATATCCCCAAATTTATCATAACACTGATTTAGGATTGTGATCCCAAATCTCATTCTGATTCAACCCTGATCCTGATCCAGAATCTGATCCTGATGCAATCTGAACTGTAATCTTAATCCCGACTGTGATACTGCCCTGTTCCTGATTCTAATTTAGATCCCGATTCTAATTCCAATTTGAATTTTTTAAAAGAATCCTAATTCAAATCATGGTCCTGGATTCTGACAACGACCCAATCTGAATCGTGATTCGACCCTGATATGAACATAACCCCAATCCATTCCTATACCCTGTCCTGGATTTGATCATGACCCTGATCTTAATTAGGATCCCAGTCACAATCCTAATGCTGACTCTGATTTCAGTTCAGATTCTGATCCTGGTCTGAAACTGATTCTAATCCAGATCCTATTTCTGATCCTGAATATGAACCTGACTCCGACCCAGAGTCTAATTTTGGATTCTGATCTTTATCCTGATCTAAGTCCCAATCTCTATTGAAGTCTGGGTCTTGATTTTGACCCCGATCCTAATGTGGACCATGATCCCAATTCTAATTTCAATACTAATTCTAATTCCTACCCAAATCTTTGATTCTGGCACTGATCTAGGTCTTTAATCCTAACCCTAATTCTGACCCTATGTCCTGTCGTGAACCTGAACAAAATCCTGACCCTGCCTTGAATTCTGATCCTGGTCCTATTCCCAATCCCGTTTCTAACCCCACAGACATGCAGACTCTGAGGACCACGCTGGCCTGCCTGGGTAAAGCTTTCACCTCAGCCTCCTTCACCACCGTTTACCTGTACACCGGTGAGCTGTACCCAACTGTTATCAGGTGATTAAATAAAACCAATGGCTCATATTTAATATTAAATAATGTTAATTTACCTAACAAAAAACGCATATCTACAGGATCAAATTGCTGAAACAAATGATTAATGAGTTTGAGTAATATTCCTGTTCTGATGACTTCATAACCACTGGTCTGAATACTAAACATCGCAGCTAGGCCAGGGTCATGTGACTCATCTCAATAACTCACTGATAGGATGAGGCAGGGTCTCACAACGGTTTCACCCGAAACCCTTTTTCACACCTTGACTCGGGGGTCAGCAAGCTTTAAGACCCAAAGAGCCTTTTGGACCCGGTTTACACGGAAAAGAAAACTGGGAGCCGCAAATACTTTTTGACATCTAAAACAAAGATAACACTGCACACATGTAAAAAACAATGTAAGATAAGATAAGATAAGATAATAAAGTTCTATCTTATCTTATCTTATCTTACATTGTTTTTTACCGTTATGCTAAACAACTATAGTGTGTTACTTATGAAATCCATGAAGTGCTACAAAGAAAATAAAATTTTATTTATGTAATGAACACATTTTGAACTCTTAAAAAATTATAACAAAAAAGAAAAACATCCAGGGGAAGGTCTCTTTTAAATTAATTAAAAAGATGAACTTAAATTTAGCAAACAAAGACTGAGCCGTCATCCTTGTATCCTTTTTGGGCTTTGACCTGAATTTTAAAAATAATTGGAAAAAAGCACTATGCTCCTAAAAAATGGATAATAAATATTTGCAAAATACCTGCATAAATATTTATTTTGCCTGGTTAATGTGTATGGTGGGGCGTGGTCTGCAGTGCTGCTGCAAGAGAGGTGGTCACACCTGCCTTAAAGTCGGTGCTCTCTCTGCTGTTGTGTTATGTGTCGGACTGTGTGCTGGAAATAAGACCAGCTGCATGCGCACAGCAACCGCGTGTGAAAAGTGGCCAATAAAGAGAAGCTGTAAAGCATGTTCATGTAAACATCGTTGGGTCTGCCGTGATATAATAATAATAATAATAATAATAATAATAATAATAATGGATTGCATTTCTATAGCACTTTTCAATGGGACTTCTACTCCTGAACCTCTGAACATACTGGTAGGCCGTTCTCGTCAGAAGTAAATGCAAATGAATCTGCCCAGGCATCATTAAATGTTCTATTTTCTTCAGATATTTTTCTTTTCTTACATTTCTCCATACTTGGGCTACCTCGATAAATGCACGGCGTTTCGGCAGATATACCAGCTTCTGCGAGTGTGACTCTAATTTTGAGCAATGAAAAATAATAAAATATCATTTTATTTTTATATTTCAAGATCACGATAATCTTCCAATGTAGAACTACAAGTTAAAAAAAGAACGAACTCAAATAAAATACACTTCAGCTAAATACTTATAATTTATTTTCCCAAACCACGGAGCCGCAGTACAGGGAGTGCAGAATTATTAGGCAAATGAGTATTTTGTCCACATCATCCTCTTCATGCATGTTGTCTTACTCCAAACTGTGTAGGCTCGAAAGCCTACTACCATCCATCCATCCATCCATTTGCTTCCACTTATCCTTTTCAGGGTCGCGGGGGGCGCTGGAGCCTATCCCAGCTGTCATAGGGCGAGAGGCGGGGTACACCCTGGACAGGTCGCCAGTCTGTCGCAGGGCCAACACACAGGGACAAACAACCATTTGCACTCACATTCATTCGCACATTCACACCTAGTGACAATTTGGATTATCCAATTAACCTATCCCCACAAGCTGCATGTCTTTGGACGGTGGGAGGAAGCCGGAGTACCCGGAGAGAACCCACGCAGACACGGGGAGAACATGCAAACTCCACACAGAAAGACCCCGGCCTGATGTTGGAATTGAACTCAGGACCTTCTTGCTGTGCGGCAACAGTGCTAACCACCGTGCCACCGTGCTGCCTACTACCAATTAAGCATATTAGGTGATGTGCATCTCTGTAATGAGAAGGGGTGTGGTCTAATGACATCAACACCCTATATCAGGTGTGCATAATTATTAGGCAACGTCCTTTCCTTTGGCAAAATGGGTCAAAAGAAGGACTTGACAGGCTCAGAAAAGTCAAAAATAGTGAGATATCTTGCAGAGGGATGCAGCAGTCTCAACATTGCAAAGCTTCTGAAGCGTGATCATCGAACAATCAAGCGTTTCATTCAAAATAGTCAACAGGGTCGCAAGAAGCGTGTGGAAAAAACCAAGGCGCAAAATAACTGCCCATGAACTGAGAAAAGTCAAGCGTGCAGCTGCCAAGATGCCACTTGCCACCAGTTTGGCCATATTTCAGAGCTGCAACATCACTGGAGTGCCCAAAAGCACAAGGTGTGCAATACTCAGAGACATGGCCAAGGTAAGAAAGGCTGAAAGACGACCACCACTGAACAAGACACACAAGCTGAAACGTCAAGACTGGGCCAAGAAATATCTCAAGACTGGTTTTTCTAAGGTTTTATGGACTGATGACATGAGAGTGAGTCTTGATGGGCCAGATGGATGGGCCCGTGGCTGGATTGGTAAAGGGCAGAGAGCTCCAGTCCCACTCAGACGCCAGCAAGGTGGAGGTGGAGTACTGGTTTGGGCTGGTATCATCAAAGATGAGCTTGTGGGGCCTTTTCGGGTTGAGGATGGAGTCAAGCTCAACTCCCAGTCCTACTGCCAGTTTCTGGAAGACACCTTCTTCAAGCAGTGGTACAGGAAGAAGTCTGCATCCTTCAAGAAAAACATGATTTTCATGCAGGACAATGCTCCATCACACGCGTCCAAGTACTCCACAGCGTGGCTGCAAGAAAGGGTATAAAAGAAGAAAAACTAATGACATGGCCTCCTTGTTCACCTGATCTGAACCCCATTGAGAACCTGTGGTCCATCATCAAATGTGAGATTTACAAGGAGGGAAAACAGTACACCTCTCTGAACAGTGTCTGGGAGGCTGTGGTTGCTGCTGCACGCAATGTTGATGGTGAACAGATCAAAACACTGACAGAATCCATGGATGGCAGGCTTTTGAGTGTCCTTGCAAAGAAAGGTGGCTATATTGGTCGCTGATTTGTTTTTGTTTTTGAATGTCAGAAATGTATATTTGTGAATGTGGAGATGTTATATTGGTGTCACTGGTAAAAATAAATAATTGAAATGGGTATATATTTGTTTTTTGTTAAGTTGCCTAATAATTATGCACAGTAATAGTCACCTGCACACACAGATATCCCCCTAAAATAGCTCAAACTAAAAACAAACTAAAAACTACTTCCAAAAACATTCAGCTTTGATATTAATGAGTTTTTTGGGTTCATTGAGAACATGGTTGTTGTTCAATAATAACATTATTCCTCAAAAATACAACTTGCCTAATAATTCTGCACTCCCTGTATAAAGACTGAAGGGCCGCACGCTGATCAATAGTGGGTCCAGGACCATCTTAGGAGACACTCCCACGGGGCTTAAAAACTGGGATTCTCTAACATTTCATCTGAGAACTGAAGAAGCTTCTCAGTTGAAAGATCTTCAAGCAACTTAAAGAAGTCCAGACTGCGATGACCTGATGGCTGAGAACCTTCAGACATGTTGCCTTGCACTCTATAAACTAAATTACCAGCTGACGGGGGGAGAGCACTGTTGTTTTATTATTATTTAATGCTGACCTATGCTTCCTTATTTTTCTTACTGTGTGGAACTTTGACATTTTGAATAATAATTCAAAGTTATGTTACAAACAAGGGCAATACAAATTATTAACCTGCTGGCTGTTACCATCACACTGTTTCCATAGTCCACATTATGAAACTTAAATGAGTTATTATTACTATTATCTCTAAAGCACAGTGAAAATGACACAGTCTAAACTGTGTATAAAGTTTGTTTTTTCAGTGCAGGAATCAGACAAAAATGTGTTTCTGTTGTTGGGCTTGAACGGCAGAGTACTAAGTATGAAATTGTGTAATTCTCTTTTGGTTTTTAAATGGATGTGGTATCAGTTTTTATGAAGTTACATGTTTGTTTGTTTGCTGTTTAGTTTGTTGTTGTTTTTTCTGTTGTGGAGGGTAGAGTTGCTTTAATAATGAGAACACGGCGTAAGTGTTGCAGCCTGTTCAGTCACAAACTTTATATAAACGTTTTCACACTATCTGCGTAACGTGGTGATTGGTTAAAAATAAACATCAGCACGTTAAAGATGAGTGCACTGAGCTGTAATTACCAACGGCCAACGTGTGTTTATGAGTCTAATGCTGGTTAGCTTTTGGGATTAGCATGGAGCAGAGCTAGCATTAGCTTACGCAGGTGAACAAACCCTGCAGATGGTGACGCTCAGAACCGCGTGGACCTCCATAATTCACCTCAGTGTGTGAAGATAAGATAGAACTTTATTAATCCCTCGGGTGGGTCCTCTGGGAAATACGAACACACACGAACACACACGAACACACACACACTTCAAGTATTGAGTCTATTGCACTGTTGACTATTTACAAAAAGTATTGCACAAGGTATTGTACAGTGAGCTTAGTTGTCCCCCCCTCCTTTGTCCTCCTGTTTCCCCTCCCTCTCCCCTCCAGAGAGGAGTTAAACAGTCTGATGGCGTGTGGGACAAAGGAGTTTTTAAGTCTGTTAGTTCTTGTCTTTGGGAGAAGCAACCTGTCACTGAACAGACTCTTCTGATTGTTTATGGCCGTGTGCAGAGGATGCCCAGCATTGTCCATAATGTCCATCAGTTTCTTTAATGTCCTTTTCTCTGCCACTGTCACCAGAGTGTCCAGCTTCATGCCGACCACAGAGCTAGCCCTCCTGATCAGTTTCTCCAGCCTGGATGAGTCCTTCTTTGCTGTGCTGCTCCCCCAGCACACCACAGCATAGAAAAGTACTCCAGCAACCACCGACTGGTAAAACATCCTCAGGAGCTTCCTGCAGATGTTAAAAGACCTCAGCCTCCTGAGGAAGTACAGTCGGCGTTGGGCTTTTTTATACAGGTGCTCTGTGTTGCATGACCAGTCCAGTTTATTGTCCACCCACAGCCCGAGGTACTTGTACTTGTTGACCACCTCCACCTCCTCTATCTGAACCGGTAGTGGACCTTCTCTGGACCCCCCGAAGTCCACAACCAGTTCCTTAGTCTTTGAGGTGTTGAGTTGCAGGTGGTTTGTGTGACTCCATGCGACAAAGTTCCTCACCAGACTTCTGTACTCCTCTTCCTGATTGATGTGGCAAATCCACTAGCCCAAAAAAATGGATCGGACATCAATTGGAGAAACGATAGTCTTTATATAAGGCTTCAAAAAGGGGAATGTACAACAAATAAACTGCTCGACATCAGAGCAACATATAATGGCTTCCCAAACTTTCTTTGCTAGCTAAAAACCCAGAGTAACTTTCATCTACCACAAAGGATTCTGGGAAACGCAGTTTCTAATGAAAATAACTGTTAAATGCTCCCTTTTAGCAGAAATTAAATCTATAATTAACAGCATCACTAAACATATGACTAACACTTAAATCACTTACAAAATAATCAAAATGCTGTTATCAAACAAAAACTGCAATAAAGTTACAACATCCTCCCCCCCGATGAACAATCTGTTCATCTAAAGCTCTAGGTTATACAACAACTGAATCGGTCTTCTTAACAGAGTCCCCGTTGTCGTGCGAACTAAGCAAGATCTAACAAGACCGTCTCGACCAGGAAACATTTCTTCAATTCTTCCAAGTTTCCACACTTGTCTGGGGAGGTTGTCATGCCCAATGAGCACGACATCCCCTAGTTTTAGGGGTGTAGGCTTTGAAGCGTCACAGCAATGAGCTGACTTCAACTCCAACAGATAGTCCCTTCTCCAGGTGTTCCAGAAGTTGGTCATAAGTTTCTGCCGGTATCTCCATCTCCGAGTAATATCCTCTTTGTTAGGTGTTGGATGGTGTGTGTCCTTCGGGATTGACTTGGGTGGTAGAGATGTCAGTCGTTTGCCCACCAAAAAGTGGGCTGGAGTAAGTGGTTGCGGTTCATTTACCTCGTTGTGCACAAAGGTGAGAGGCCTAGAGTTCAGAGTAGCTTCGACTTCCGCCAACACAGTACACATTTCTTCAAAGTGGAGTGAAGCTCTACCTAACACCTTCTTGAGACAGATTTTCACTGATCTGACAAGACGTTCCCAGAATCCACCCCACCAGGCTGCTCTTTCTGCAATGAACTTCCAAGTAATTCCTCTTTCCGAAAAAAACTCCAGCAAATGTGGGTCTTTAATTGTCTTCCACAGCTCCTTCAAATCTTGGTCTGCTCTCTTAAATGTTCTGGCATTGTCAGAATAGATAACTCTGCATAGCCCTCTCCTGGCAATGAATCTCTTCAACGCTAGCAAAAATGTCTCAGTTGACTGATCTGACACAAGCTCTAAATGGACCGCTCGTGTCACAGCACAGGTAAATAGGGCAATGTAGGATCTTTTCACAGAATCCTCTGTTTTCACATAGAGTGGCCCAGCAAAATCCACACCTGTAACTTCGAATGGTGGTGACTCGGATATTCTGTCCCTAGGCAAAGGTGCAGTTAGCTGATGCCCAGCTTTTGCCTTAAACCTCTTACACACAGTGCATCTGGTCACAATGCTCTTAACCAGCTGCCGAGCCCGGATGATCCAATATCTCTCTCTTATTTGTACAAGAGTGTCCCTCACTCCTGAATGCATCACCCTTTTGTGACAGTCCTGTATCAGCAGTTCTGAAAATCTGTGTTTGTTTGGCAGAATCCAAGGATGCTGCTCTCTGAATGTGAAGTCCGACTGCTGCAGCCTGCCTCCAACACTAAGGAGCTCATCTTCATCAAGGAATGGTTTCAGTTCCTGAATCTTACTGTCATTCATCATAGGTTTTCCTACTTTCAGTCTCTGGACCTCCTGGTGAAAACTGTGATGTTGTGCAACCTTAATCCAGTACTTCTCAGCATCAAGAAGCTCATTTGCTGTCAGCTCACCTCGCATCTTTGGTTGCATCGTTGTTTTTGCATTAGCTATGAATCTCCTAATCCATGCTGTCACTCTGAGCACTCTCTTCAGTTCGCTGTAACTCTCAAGCTTCAGTATTGGTTCACAGATGTCAGTGTCATTAGCAGCAAACTGCATGGCTATTTGATAACTGGATTTAAGTTCTACATTCATTTTGTCTGAAATGTTTTCATCTTCAGACTCATGTATCCGATTTTCTGATACAAGAAAACTGGGGCCATTCCACCATAGCTGGTTTTGTAGTAGGGCCTCCACTGATTCTCCTCTTGTGGGCAGGTCAGCGGGATTAGCCTTTCCTGGGATGTGTGACCATGAAGATGGACTCGTAAGAGTCTGGATCTCAGTCACTCGATTTGCAACAAACGGTTTCCACCTTTGTGCCGAACTGCAAATCCATTGCAAAGTGATCATGGAGTCAGTCCACATTCTTATTTGGGCTTGCTCCATCTTCAGCGAGATGATCAAGTTGTTCGCCAGTCTGGCCCCAATCACGGCTCCCATGAGTTCCAGACGTGGCAACGTCATTTTCTTTAGGGGAGCCACCCTGGCTTTAGATGCGACCAAGCTCATTGTCGTTTCTCCTTCTCGTGTTTTGCCTTGCAGATAGGCCACAGCACTGTATGCCCTTTCACTGGCATCACAAAACACATGTAATTCCAAGCCATCCTTGCTTTCTTGTTGCATATTGATTTGGTACCACCTTGGTATGGTGAGCTGGTGTAACTGAGTAAGCTCTGAACACCACTGTTGCCATTCTTGTGCCAGATCTGGTGGCAATTCTTCATCCCAAGAGAGCCCCCTCTCCCACATTGCTTGGAACATGCACTTGACCCTAATGGTGAAGGGGTTCAGAAACCCAAGTGGGTCATAAATTCGTGCTGAGGACTGCAGCACGCTTCGTTTGGTTCCTTTCTTCTCTGTTAGAAGCCTCACTAGTGAACTAAGGTCAAAGGTGAAATCATCTGGCTCTGGCCTCCACACTAATCCAAGCACCTTTAATGCTACTCCATTCGTTTCAGGTGCCATCATGTAGTTTGTGGAGCTCTTCTCCCATTTCTGCCTCAGTTCAGCTGAGTTTGTCATCCATTTGCAAAGCTCCATACCAGCAGCCGCCAGTATTTCTTTGGCATTCGTCGTTACGTGATATGCCTCTTCCACTGAGCGTGTACTTGAAATGAAGTCATCTACGTAAAGTGACTCCCTTATTGTATTCACCACTTGTGGTTGGCTTGTTTCATATTGCTTTAGATGTCTTCGAATTGTCGCTGCAAGCAGAAACGGGCTTGGTGTAACTCCAAACACCACTCTCGTCATCCTCAGAATGCGCAGGTGATCATTCACTTCTCCATTCGGTGCACCTGAGAACCACAGGAACCTGACTGCATCTCTGTCCCTTTCTGCAAGACATATTTGCAGGAATGCTTGTTTTATGTCTGCCAGAAAGGCGATTTTGTGTTCCCTAAATCTAAGGAGAACACTGAGCAGATCTGGATTCAAATTTGGGCCCGTAAATAAGCAGTCATTCAGCGACAGACAGCCTTCTTCATGGGACGATGCATCAAAGACCACTCTTAATTTTGTAGTTGCTTTGTCCTCTCTCAGCACTGCTTGGTGAGGCATATAATATATTACAGAATCTGTGCTGCTATTTGGTGTGACTTCCTCTGCAATGTTCTGGTCCAAGTAGTCCTCCACCACTTGATTATACCTGCTGAAGAGTGTGACATCCTTCTTAAATCTTTTACTCAGACCGTCCAGCCGTTTTTTGGCAACTCTATAGTTGTCTGAGAGCTCTACCCTTTCTGGCTTCCATGGCAACTCCACCTGATATCGTCCATCTTTAAACATAGTCGTTCTCTCAAACATCTGCAGAGCCTCATCATCTTCTGGGTTCTTTGTTGTCTCATTTGTAATACCCAGAGACTCTATTTCCCAGAATGCTTTCAGTTGCTTGGAGAGGAGTTTCTCTTCCTCACACGGAATGAACATGCAGGTTGCCTCTGTAACAGCTGATGCAGAGACTGGCCCCTGAACAGACCATCCGAAGGTGCTCTCCAGTGCCACCAATGTTTCTGTAAGCCTCTCCACCCTTCCTGTCACGATCTGCCAATAGTAGTCAGCTCCTATGAGGACAGCAAGCTCTGGTTCCTCACTGGATCCTGGGAAGTCAGCCAGTTGTAGTCCTCTCTTCTTAAGCTCATGCTGGATCTGTTCGCCAGGAACCTTCATTATTGCCGAGCACACTTGTGGGGTCTCCACAGCTTCTATTACAATACTCTGGCTAGGATCCCAGATATTTTGTAGCATAACCTTCACTATGCTGCGCTGTGATCTTGTGGGAAAGGAGGACCCAAATGTGTGTAGTGTCAATGTCTCTTGCCTTATAACTGGTAAATTTAGGCTCTTCACAATCGTTTCATGTATGAAGCTTCTTTGGCTGCCTCCATCTAATAAGCAACGAGCTATCCTTCTGCCTGACGGGCCTTCAATCCACACCTTTGCAGTCTGTAGCAACACAGTATTCTGTTCACCTGGTTTCACTCTTACTGAATGAGGGAGCACGGAGGAGACCACTGCTTCTTCTGGTTGGGATGGGGCCTGTACATCCACCCTTTCACCACCGCACACAGCAACGTGATGTCTCCGTCCACATTTCTCACAGGACACATTCTTGGTCTTACAGAATCTTGCAATGTGTTTCTGTCCCAAACACACAAAACATCTCCCCATTCTCTTTAACTTGTCCTTTCTTTGAAGCGTGTCATTATTTGGGCAGTTTTGCGATTTGTGATCGTCACTCTCACAGAATATACAGGTGTTTTGTTTCTGGCTGGCTGTGTACAGGGCAGCAGTAGATTGTATGCTAGGCCTTTTAAACCTCACATCGTTGAACGGTGGCTTGTACAGTTTATTTTCAGCTTTCTGTGGGTTGTACGACTTTGTCATTTGCAGCGTTCTTTCCCTGCTCTGAACCTCCTTCTGTAGGAATGTGACCATTTCTGACACTTTCCACTCTTCATCTCCATTTCTCTGACGGCTGTATTCAAGAGCTATATCATCTGGAATCATCTTTAGCAATATTGGGCATAACAAGCTTCCGTAGCTTTCTGACACTACACCCAATGACTCTAAACTTCTGATCTGAATTTCACATTCATCATATAGCTGCCTCAAAGCATGCACATCAGAGGATTTTTTAACAGGTGTGAGGTTCAGCAGTTTTGACATGTGCGCACTAATTACTACATCCTTTCTTCCAAATCGGTTTTGCAGTAACTCAATTGCGTTGTCATAATTTTCATCCGTCAACATTAGTCCTGCAACTGCCTTTGCTGCTTGGCCAGTGAGATAGGTTTTCAAATAGGTAAACTTCTCTCTTTTGCATAGTGCATCATTGTGGTGAATAACAGCTTCATATTGACTCCAAAACTCCTGCCACAAACTGGCATCTCCATCATATTTGTGAATGATCAGCTTAGGAAGCTTTACCGATGCTCTCTGTGCCAATGAATGAGCAGAGTTAGCGTCACTCACCCTTTGATGTGCGGCTCGTTCGCGGCAATCCTCATTTCTCTTAATTATGCGCCGTGCACGGCTCTTGGACAGGATGATGCGCTCCTTATATTCCTCTGTGCTTTCGATCTCCATTTCCAGGTCATCCAGAGCTGTTTTACGTTCTATTTCACTATCTAAGGCATACAAGCTGAGCTCCTTTGCCGACAGCATTTCCAGTAATGCGCTCAGATGGTCAGTGTCCGGATCTGGTTTAGCCATTTCGGAGTCAATTTGATGTACAAGTCGTGTGGTAGCACCTCTTATCGTCCCACGTTTCCGTTTTGTTCTTTCCATTTCTCTCTGATGCTCGTCATCCGCCACTCCCGCAGCCCCGGCGGCGGCGGCTCCACGTAAATCCTGTTCGCTCATTTTCCCGGGTTTCGGCACCAAAAAATGATGTGGCAAATCCACTAGCCCAAAAAAATGGATCGGACATCAATTGGAGAAACGATAGTCTTTATATAAGGCTTCAAAAAGGGGAATGTACAACAAATAAACTGCTCGACATCAGAGCAACATATAATGGCTTCCCAAACTTTCTTTGCTAGCTAAAAACCCAGAGTAACTTTCATCTACCACAAAGGATTCTGGGAAACGCAGTTTCTAATGAAAATAACTGTTAAATGCTCCCTTTTAGCAGAAATTAAATCTATAATTAACAGCATCACTAAACATATGACTAACACTTAAATCACTTACAAAATAATCAAAATGCTGTTATCAAACAAAAACTGCAATAAAGTTACAACACTGATCATCCCAGATACACCCCATGATGGCCGTGTCATCTGCAAACTTCTGAATGTGGCATAATTCAGAGTTGTAGCAGAAGTCAGAGGTGTACAGGGTGAAGAGAAGAGGGGACAGCACAGTTCCCTGTGGTGCTCCTGTGCTGCTGACCACAGTGTCTGTCAAGTGTTCCTCTGACTGTGAGGTGTCCACACTTGAAAAAGACCAGACTTTGAATTTCACTCAACTTTATTTAGACCAACTAGTTTGGTAGCTGGTAGGTAGCAGCAGGTAAAAAACCTTTCAACACAAAAATAAAGAACATTCCATTAACCAGTAACATTCAGATAAATTACATGCATTACACAGAAGACAGATGAAATAACAAAATACACTTCAGTAAAGCCATTTACCATGTGGTTAACTGTTAATTTAACTGTGGTTCTTAAATATACAAAATGTGTCTTCTTTGCATTAACACTTTTTTTTATAAACAATTGTATTTTAAAGTATACATTTTAGAGTTCACAAACATTTTAATAGACTTTAACTAAGGATTTTCTTTACAAAGAATTATTTTCTTTAAATCAAAACCAAACATTTATTCACTAGTTTTACGATCCACCCAAGGATTTGGGGTAACTATTTTTAATATTAATTAACATAAATATGTGGGAACACTAACTGCACAAACAATTTATTCAAACTTAAACATTCATTTTTGTCAATATAATTTTTTAAACTTAAATGCAGCAACTATTTCCCTAAGCGTAAAACATTTGCACAACTGAGCTTCCATAGTTCCAAATATATGTGCAGCAAATGTGAGCTCAAGAGCTTACCGATAGCCCGTCTTGTTCAAAGTCTTCCTCACAGTGGAAAAGTGGATCGTACTTTGTTTGCTGTCCTCTCAGTATGTCGCACACGGGTCAAATGACTGCTGCATGCATTTTAAGGTCTACTAGGCACGCCCACCCTTGATTGCTCTAATGTGGCTCACCTGGCAGGGCGGCGCACACCAGGCCGTGCTTAGTTGTTGATTGCACCCAAGGTCTAATCAGTGGCCATGCTCAAACAGCAGCACCGAACAGGTAGTGGGCAGGAGGAGGAAGAGAGGAATAACAGCCACACCTACTAGGTCAGCGCGACAGTGTCAGACGTGATGTCCTTCAGCCTGACGTACTGTGGTCTGTCGGTGAGGTAGTCGGAGATCCAAGCCACCAGGCAGGGGTCCACCTCCATCCTGTTCAGTTTTTCCTGAAGCATACAGGGCCGGATGGTATTAAAGGCACTGGAAAAGTCCAGAAACAGTATCCTGACCGTGCCTTTTCCCCCATCCAGGTGTGAGTGGGCTCTGTGTAGGAGGTACAGGATGGCATCCTCCACTCCGACACCCGCCTTGTATGCAAACTGTAGTGGGTCCTGGGCATGTTGTACCTGTGGTCGGAGGAAGTTGAGGAAGAGCCGCTCTAGAGTCTTCATAAGATGTGACGTCAGTGCCACCGGTCGGAAGTCATTCAGCTCATTGGGCCGGTTCTTTTTGGGGACCGGGACGATGCAGGATGTCTTCCATAGGGCGGGCACTCTCCCCAGTCGCAGACTGAGGTTGAAGACTCGTTGTAGCGGCTCCCCAAGTTCAGCAGCACACGCCTTTAGCATCCTAGGACACACCTTGTCTGGGCCTGCTGCCTTTCTGGGGCGAAGCTTCCTCAGTTGCCTCCTGACCTGATCCACTGTGACACTGGCAGATGTTTGGGAGGAGGGGAGGGGGGGAGATGTCTTGCTGCTGAGAGAGGGATTGGAGGAGGGGGGGGAAGCGAGGGAGGCAGGAGAGTGGGGAGAGGACTCTGTAGTGAAGGTGAGGGTGGGGGTGGGGGGGTTGTGGGCTGGTCAAACCTGTTGAAGAAGTTGTTGAGTTCGTTTGCCTTCTCCACAGTCCCCCCCACTGTGCTTTTCTTGGTGTTGTGGCCTGTGATGGTTTTCACACCATTCCAGACCTCCCTCATATTGTTCCTCTCCAACTTCTGCTCCACCTTCCTCCTGTAGGTGTCCTTTGCTTCCCTCAGGCAGCGTTTCACTTCCCGCTGTGCTGCCTTCATCTCCTCCTTCACTTTGCTCCTGAAAGCCTTCTTCTTCATGTTGAGGACAGCTTTGACTTCCTGTGTTACCCACGGTTTGTTATTAGGATAACACCGTACCGTCTTAGCAGGGGCGACTGTGTCCACACAAAAGTTGAGGTAGTCTGTAAGACAGTGTGTCGCCCCCTCTATGTCCTCACCATGTGGGCTCAGGAGCACATCCCAGTCTGTGGTGTCATAGCAGTCTCTCAGAGCGACTCTCCTCTGTTAGCATAATGCCAAACATAAGAAGCTTATCAGAATTCTTCTTACTCTGATAAGCTAAATGATTTGTTTCCTTGCTACATCATGTCATTTCCTGTTTGCATGTCTGTTTTATGTCATACGTAAAAACATTTAGATCATGTGATGTGTGCCTGTGCTTTCAGGCAGACGGGAATGGGCTTCGTCTCCACCATGGCAAGAATTGGCAGCATGGCAGCGCCCGCCGTCCTCATCCTAGATGAAGTAATGTCACTAATCTAACCGTCCTTTGAATATGATCGAGGTCATCAATACAGGCAAACACTTTACTGATGGGACGACATTTCCCAGGTACTCCCTGCTCTGCCTAGCTTGGTGTACGGTGGCTCGGCCGTGCTCGCCGGCTGCTTCGCCTGCTTCCTGCCAGAGACGCTCAACGTGCCGCTGCCTGACACCATCGAGGACGTGGAGGCCAGGTGGTAAGCTACCGGCTATCTGCTAGCTTTACCAGAGCCACCTTCAGGGATCACAGAAAGTGTCAGGGATATTTTCCTGAAACTGCTGGATAAACAGGCACTCACTCAAGAACGAGATCGCACAGCGCTCTTTGTTGCACTTGCCGCAAGGGAAGTAGCTGCCTCCGAACTACTTCAACTAGCTTCCCTCTGCAGGCTGCTTTTATTGGTTACGCTCATGAGTATGCATTTTACAACTACATGTGACATTCCTGAGCAGGCATATCTGAACAACATCAGTGTCTGTATTCTGTGTGTGTGTCTTCCTGCCACACAATATATGCTCACAACTGTTAACCACATTTCCTGGTTATCCAAAGGCCATCTCCCCACACCCGTATACGGCTTAACTTTAATGGTTCACCATATACAAGCGTAGGCGAGCCCCTAAATAGCTGGGAGTGACCATCCCTCAGAATGTGCCTGTAGTTAAACAGCTACAGCTGATTACCTCCTCCAGCATCATAGAATATCTAACCACGCAGTTTAAGGCACGGTTTACACATTTAAGTGCAACAATGGCAACATTTAACAATTTCAATCTAACAGAAGGGAGCTAAGATTAACCACAGAACAGAGCTAGAAACATAGAAATGTACTTAAAGGTGACAGATCTAGAACTTAAATCCCTTCATAAACCCAAAATAAATCACAAACCCACCAAACTCAAACACTGAGTCACAGGAACCATGACCGATTCTTCAGTCTTCTATATCTGCTGTTCACATTCAAATGTTTGTATTAACAGTTCTTTAACCTTCTCCTGAACACAGTTATTACTTCAGACATGCAAATATAAGTGAAATAACAAGAGGAAAAACAAATCAAGTTTTCATGTATATATCTATGTCTGCACATAAAAGCAGCAGGATGAAGTTTACACTTTTCCTGTTCCCACCCCCTATTTCAAATTTCATTGCTTTCAAATCCATAATTAACATTAATGGATCCATACATGTTTCACTATGTACAAGTGCAACACATGAACATACACAAATAAAACAATTTTCAGCACGTAAACAAAAACAACAACAAACTACATGTTTACATCAACTAAGCGCCCTGTGTTTAACTTAATCTCTGAGCGTATTTCACATATATGTGACAAACACCTGAATGAACACTTCATCCTGGAGTACTCTGACAATGACCTATAAAAATGAGGACACAATGAGACGACTCAGTCACTGACAGGAAGATTTCCTATATTCATGCATTTATTCTTTTTAAACAGGCGTGTGAGTTTTATGTACTTTTCTTGATCTCACCTGTGCAGGTGTTGCACACACTAACTCCTCTGATACTGTGATATTTTACATTTGTCCTTCAGGTCAGGAGTATTCGGTCTCATTGTGGGGCAAAGACTTATTTGCTGCTTTGTACACTGTGCAGTTCTGAGGGCGACCAAATCTTTAAATTTGAGAATATCTAATTTGACAAAAAGTGGATTTGATGGTTCTCTTGCAGTAGTTTTATTTTTCATCCCTATTACTCTCTTTTGCAGAATCAGGGCTTGCCACAGTTGTACTGGTGCGCCTAACTTTTTTCTTAGGCGCACCGGCACAAAAGTTAGGCGCACCCAAATTTTTAAACCGCATCTCTTTACACCGCAGTTTTACATGTGCACTTTATTGGGGGAATTGCTGTCCATACAGACAATACTGATTTATAAATGATTCACTAACAATCTTGTCAACACAAAGTTCTTTATTTGGAGCACATTTCTACCAGACAGATAAGTTAAAAAGTGCTTGTGCTTAAAGTGCTTTGGCTCTCTTAATGATCACATCGGCTCCTCTGACGACCTGTTTGCTGCTGCCTGCCGCTGAAAGGCAGCGGGGGGAGGGGACACTTGGGCATTCATCGCAGCATATAATGTGTTTCTGGACACACTGCTGCTTTTTCAGCGTTCAAAGATTGATGGCTCTGTGTCAGAGCTGGCTGTGAACTTCAGACGGATCAGGCCTTAACAAAAAAGTTATCAATCGTTCTTTTCATCTTCTCTTATTACCCACAGCTACATCCACTCTGTCAGGCCTAGGCTGCTCACTGGGGCTGGGTACCATCACTGATTTCTACAATCCATTTGATTCGATTCAGTTTTGCCTCAGACAGTCAGAAATATTAATATTCTGATCATTTATGAGCACTGATACATGTGAGACTTCATCAGAGGCGTGAGCATCACAGCAGAGGCCTTTGTGTCAAAGTAACTGAGAATAAAACAGAAAAACATGAAGCAGATTTTCCTGGCCTGGATTTTTATAGCAGATAACCTTAAAAATATTCTGCAATTTTGCATAGTTTGAAAAAGTTTAAATTTTAATGTACAACATGAATAGCAGCGGCCCCCAAACTGATCCTTGTGGAACCCCGCACACAATTTTGACTTTATGGCATTTATTTGGGTAAATTGTTTACGGTTTTTAAGGTAACCCATGATAATGCCCCCTCACTGACCCCACATGTACATAGTTTAAGTTAAAGATTGTGATCAACGGTATCAAATGCTTTTTTTTAAATCTAAAAAATTCTGACAGCATATTCTTTGTTTCCAATAGCAATTGTTACTTTATGTATAAACTCCATTAAGGCACGTGTTGTGGTCCTTTTGGGTCAGAATCCATACTGCTGTTCATATAGTGCATTGTTTTTTTGATAAAGTCATATAATCTATTGTAAAATATTTTTTCCAGTATCTTAGAGAACTGCAGTAGTAGAGAGATGGGCCGATAGTTTGTGAGAAGATGTTTATCTCCAGCTTTATATATTATATGCTACCTTTGCGATTTTCATCTTATCAGGGAATAAGCCACTTTGTAATGGCAGATTACAAATGTAGGTAAATGGTTTCACAATACATCCAATAATATCTTTAATTAAGTCCATATTAATACCACCACAGTCGATTTCTTGGAGTTAAAAGATGTAACTATATCAATAATTTGCTCTTCATCTACACCCCTCATTAACATTGAGTTTGCTACATTAATAGTTTTAGGAGGGTGTCCAGTTTTTAAAGTTTCTTTAGCCAAGCCAGGGCCAACATCAAGAAAAAAGTAATTAAAACCATTTATGTCACTAGTCGTTGTATTTTGCATGAATGGAACATGGAGAACATGAACTGCTCTTCTGGCTTCTCTTGCCTACTCCTCGCTGCTAGAGACCTGGCAGCTCTTTGCATAGCCGAGCCAGATTTGGCCCGAGGGAAGAAGCAGCTGAGACCCTCAGTATGTCTTGAAGATGATCATCAGTAGTTCTGGACCTGTACTTGGACTTACTGAAGTCCAAGGTGGAGAAGAGCTTTTCGCACAAGTATGTGCTCCCAAAAAGGCACATGGTCTGCTTGAATATTCGGGAAAGCCGAGGGAAACTAGGGCTCAATCCTCTCAAAGGTTGCCCAAGCTGCTTTTCCACTCACCTCCCTGAACTTCACTTTGAGTTCAGAGTTGCACTGCAGCTCAATGATTCCTCCATTTGAAGAACAGAAGAGGCATCTTGCACATCAAAGGAGAAGGGGTCCGCAAAAATGTGAAATGTGGCTCTGTTTGTCTTGAAGTCAGCAAATCTGTGATCAAATTCCTCCTGTAGCCTCAAAATGACATCAACATACTTTTTTTCCTGCATCCACGAGTGCCTTGCATGCTGGGAGATGGCAAAGGTTTGTCTGAGAGAGCTGAGCTTTCCAGAGCGCCAGTTTTGTGGAGAATGCTCTCACGTTGTCATAGGCAACACTGACGAGTTGCCCCTGGCCTTGTAACGTCTTGTTCAGTACATTAAGCTCATGTGTCATATCAACAAGAAAAGCTGAGTCCATGAGCCATTTGGGATCAGTTAGCACAGGAACACTAACTCCATCCTTCTCCATGAAGGCTTCACTTCTGCTCTCAACTCAAAAAGTCTCTTTAATACATTTCCCCTGCTGAGCCAACGTACCTCAGTGAAGTCGAGCACATCCCCATATTCTGACTCCATTTCCTCTAAAAAAGCACAGAACCTTTGGTGCTGTAAGCCCCTGGATCTGATTTGGTTGATGCATTTCACAACAGTTTTAACTCTTCCAGTTTTATTTGAAGTGCCACCAGTCCATGTTTCCTCCCTGTCATTGATGGCGCTCCATCTGTTGTTATTCCAACAAACCTCTTCCATGGCAAACCAACATTCTCAATGGCATCACACAGCTTGTAAATATCTGCTGAGCGGTGGTCTGGCCATGCATTGGAATTACTGTGAGCAGCTCCTCCATCACTTCAAAGCTGTCATCAACACCACGGACATACATTGGGAGCTGGGCAGTGTCGGTGATGTCTGTGGTCTCATCAAGAGCGACTGAGTATACACTGAAACATTTGGCTTTCTCACACAGTTGGTCATAAATGTCACTTGACAGGTCAGAAATGCGATCTGCTGCGGTGTTGGCAGAAAGGCTGATGTTGCTAAGCTGACCTTTCTTTTCCAGACAGACTATATTTGCAGCCTGCAATATGCACTTTTAGACAAATCCCCCTTCTGTGAATGGCTTTCCTGCTTTAGCAATCATCTCACTGACCACGTGGCTCCGACTGCTGCCTGCTGCATTATTCTCTTTGGTTGCTTTCTTGAAGAAATCTTGCTGCCTCAGTAGATCTGTTTTAAGACTGGCAACCCGGTTCGCTCTCTCATCTCCCTGGTATTTTGCATCCACCTCAGCATGTCTAGTTGTGTGATGACATTTCAAACTGTATTCCTTGTGCAGCGCAACTTTCTCTGTGCAAATAAGACACGTCGGGGTGCCCCTGAACTCAAAGAAACATTGCATTTCCCACTTTTCCTGAAATTGTTGGTGCTCATCACCAACCTTTCTGTCATGTTTGGGCTGTGTGGCAGGCAGGAATGGACCTAAACGCAAACTCACAGGAATGGAACTTAAACTCAAAAGCACAGCTTTTATGGTGGGAAACAGATCATACAAACAATACAAAACTAAACTGGGAAAAACTAATTATAATGTGCACAAGGAGACACAGGGAGAATCACACACATGGGATGATGCGACACGGAAGAGAGGGAGGCTTTGACATCAATACACAGAAGGTGATGAGGGAAGTGGAAGCACACGGGGATCACAGCTGAGGATAATTACACGCGACAGGACGGGAAAGACACAAAGTGAAGGTGCTGACACCAGACACAAACCTTCAACACAACACGGGACGTACACAGAGGCAACCTGGAGAGGGAGAGAGAACAAGGAGCAGCACATGACGGGGTGAGGAAAACACGGAGCGCAGGGTACCAGAACTAACATCACAATATAAACACAGTTACACAAAGGGAGACACAGAGGGCAACTACATGATAGCGAGCGCAAAAAAGGCTGCTCATGGACTGTTATCCTGTTGTTACAGGAGAAAGAAGCAGAAATGACACTGTGACACATAACAAATCAGCTGTTGTTCAATTCAATTTTATTTATATAGCGCCAAATCACAACATAAGTCGCCTCAAGGCGCTTCATAGATACAGAGAAAAGCCCAACAATCATATGACCCCCTATGAGCAGCACTTTGGCAACAGTGGGAAGGAAAAACTCCCTTTTAACAGGAAGAAACCTCCGGCAGAACCAGGCTCAGGGAGGGGTGTTGTTGATGTTTTTTGTTTTGACTACTTTTACATTATATTGCAATATATGTAATGTTCATGTGTGAGGCAATGTAAACAGAGTGATGTAAATAAAAAACATCGACCCACACATTACGGTACGACCCTATAATTAGTCCGGGTTACCGCGTCGCTATGTGACTGCAGAGTAAATTAGGCTGCATCCTTACTTTTCTTTTATGGCGCAGCTTACTTATATAAATATATATATGTACAATGTCCCGCCGGGCAGCAACTTGAAAAACAACTTTTTTGAAGTGTTGTGAACGCAGCACGCTGGGGCGAATGTCCACGTGTGCCGAAACGAGGCAGTCAGCCAGGCACAGAAAAGAAAACAGTCCAGGGCAACGCTGTTGTACGTTTCACTCAATGAGAAATGTTTCTCTGCTTGCATCAAGTCCCGCCGATGTCCCGCCCCCGAGATCCATATCCCACCGTGATTGGTAGGTTCGTTCAGCTCCACACACAACACTGTAAAGTGTCTTACATATCAAACTCGTGGGCCGCACTAACATTAAATTTGCATATTAAGGCGGGGGCCAGTTGTGGCCCCTGACACAGACAATACAAAAGGTGACACGTGGATAAAAATGTAAGCTTAAAAAAACAAAACAAGCATTGATCAACAGAAGGCCTGTTTAAACAGAAAAGTTTTAATTGCTTTTTAAAAGAATCCACATTGTCAACCAAATGTAGTTGTGGTGGTAGACTGTTCCACAGACTTAAAGGCTCCGCCCCCTTTAGTCTTCAGAATGTTCCTTAAATGAAAGAAACAGTAGATGCTAGAAAGCCAATCAGAAGCCTGGGTTAAGCACTAGACTAGATTGGACAGCCTACCCAGCTGATGAGGCTTAAAGGACATATGCAGCTGAATGTCATCGGGATAGAAATGAAATAATGTCACTAAAAGATTGAATGATGCCAGCTAAAGGAAGCGTGTAAAAAGAAAACAATAATGGACCCAAAACTGAGCCCTGTGGAACAGGTTAGGTTAGGGACGCAATGATAGAGGTCAATCTGATGAGTTTTCAAACCCAAAGGACCATCTCTCTCCATTTACTCCATTATTAACGCGAACTTGTGTGAAAAAGTACATTCCAGTTCTGGTACCTAAATTAGCTTCAGTGGCTGTGTTAGCATCACTAGCTGTGTTAGGTTAATTAGCTGCGATGCTAACATCCTACTGTTGCTCTCTCATAGACTGATCGATCACCTGATAATTAAAGATGAGTAATCACATGTCTGTCTTTGTAAAGGTCTGGCAGACGCAGCGCCTCACAGCAGGAGTGCGTGGCTTTAAAGGAGCTCAAGGAAGCAGAAGAAAGTGGCCTCAATGCGCTCTGACCAACAAGACGCTGCCACATCACACCATCAGGACCAATCAAAAGGGGACTGACTGTTGACCAATCAGGTGTTTTTAAGATACAGACCAATGAAGATATCTAGAGTAAATTAACTGGTGATTATTGATTGATCTCATGTAATTGATCAGATCAGAACAGCAGACAGTGATAATGATCAATAATTAATAACACTCTCATTACTGTTGTATTGAACCATCATTAATAAAGATGTTAATCTGCTCCTGAGTTTTGACTATCAGGCTTCAGGAATGAGCTCCTGTGTGGGAAGCTCTTCCTCATCAATATAAATTTAATATAAGAATATTGATTAGCTGGCACTCAGGAAGAAAGCTGCCAGCTTTGTACACCAGCACTGCTGGGTAAGATAAAGTTTTTACTACAGGGCAAAAAAAGATCCATTTGATCCACTCTGACTGCTCACCTGAGCTAAACTAATTTGGAAATGGAAGTGGTTCTTATATAGTGTAAGAAGCTTTATTCAACTTATTCAACCTCAAGCTCTTTTTCTATGCTTACGTGTTCTCTATGTAACAGTGACACTGTGATGCATCCATCGCAGAGAAACCCGGGGTTAGGATCTTGCCCAAAGATATTTGGCATGCAGACTTGAGCAATCAAAGATCAACACACAAACCTCCTAATTAGTTGATGACCTGCTCTACTTCCTGAGCTACAACCACAAAAGCCATCATCAGTGGAGCTGTGATAGCACAGGTCAGCATGGCAACAGGTAAACAAAGAGCAAAGTGTCCATGAAGACGTCAAACCGTGACATTCATTGAGTTTAACCTGACTGGACAAAACACCCCTGAAAAGTGTGCAACAGGCAGGTGATGAGGGTGGTGGAGGTGTTGGTCAGACCCCCTGAGACTGAGTCAGGTGGTCAGGTTCAAACTGTACCTTTTAAAAGTGTACTGGCTGAATCTCAATGTGTGAAATCATAATCGAATGTAATCAGATTACTTTCAGACTTTACTTTCTGCAGCTGTTTTAAAAGCTTAGAGTTGATAAAGATAAGATAAGATACCTTTATTAGTCCCGCAAGGGGAAATTTCATAATTAGCCATAATTTCATGAGGCTGCCGACCTATTGCACGCAATGGCGGCGCCATCTTACCCTCCGACCACACATACACACATACATGACACAAAACATCACATGGGGAAGACAGGTCAGAGAGGTATAACAATGGAAAATGCACCACACGAGGAAAGATAAGGAGAAAAAATAACTCCCCCCAGACTGAGCTCCAACAGGGAGACCGGTAGTGATGTGCGATACCACTGATTTCTTTTCTGATCCGATACCAAGTAATATTCAGGGTGGCATCGACGATACTGATCCGATACCGATACTTTGTACAAAAACTTATTTTAGTTATTGTATCTCAAATTATACCATCATAATGATTACAGGACATCAGATTACTTGTTCTTATCACTTAATAATGCAAAGTTCATCATATAGAAATAAAAAACCTGAAGTTGTGCCTATTTGAACACCTTGCCTGCCTGCAGCACTAAAGGACTCCGTGAGAGACGTCTGTCTCGCCCCAGCAGCACCTGTCCTTCTCCTCCTCTTCAGTTCGCCTCAACATAAGCTCGTCATATTCTGTGATATGATTTACTCTGTGTCTGACAAATTTGTGGTGTTGCCACAACATCTCACTTTCTTGCCACATGTATCACAAACTACGTTTGTGGATGTAAAATACGTCCGCACATGACTCCATTTACGCTCAGCCATTGTTGTGAGTGCGCACACCAAGGGGCTGCGACACATTTATACATTTCGCACATGTCTATGAAAGGCGGAAGAGGAAGTAGTTCCTTCCAATGTAGACAATCCGAATGAAATAGGTTCTTTCCACTGTGTTCCTGTTAATGATAAACTACAAATTTACCCTAAATTACTAAAATATCGATATTTTAATGTGAGAATCGATTCTAGTCCTGACAGGGACTAGAAAGAGAGCAGATTTCTCCTGTTTTGGCTTCCTGTTAAATCCAGAATTCAAAATCCTGCTCCTCACATACAAGGTCTTAAATAATCAGGCCCCATCTTATCTTAATGACCTTGTAGTACCATATCACCCTATTAGAGCACTTCGCTCTCGCTCTGCAGGCCTACTTGTTGTTCCTAGAGTATTTAAAAGTAGAATGGGAGGCAGAGCCTTCAGTTTTCAGGCCCCTCTTCTGTGGAACCAGCTTCCAGTTTGGATTCAGGAGACAGACACTATCTCTACTTTCAAGATTAGGCTTCAAACTTTCCTTTGAAAGGGCAATCGTGGCTCAAGCGTTAGGAGTTTGCCTTGTAATCGGAAGGTTGCCGGTTCGAGCCCCGGCTTGGACAGTCTCGGTCGTTGTGTCCTTGGGCAAGACACTTCACCCGTTGCCTACTGGTGGTGGTCAGAGGGCCCGGTGGCGCCAGTGTCCGGCAGCCTCGCCTCTGTCAGTGCGCCCCAGGGTGGCTGTGGCTACAATGTAGCTGCCATCACCAGTGTGCGAATGTGTGTGTGAATTGGTGGGTGACTGGATATGTAAAGCGCTATATAAATACAGGCCATTTACCATTTTTGCTAAAGCATATAGTTAGGGCTGGACCAGGTGACCCTGAATCCTCCCTTAGTTATGCTGCAATAGACATAGGCTGCTGGGGATTCCCATGATGCACTGGGTGTTTCTTCTTCACTCACTATGTATTAACAGACCTCTCTGCACTGAATCATATCTGTTATTAACCTCTGTCTCTCTTCCACAGCATGTCTTTATCCTGTCTTCCTTCTCTCACCCCAACCAATCACAGCAGATGGCCCCGCCCCTCCCTGAGCCTGGTTCTGCTGGAGGTTTCTTCCTGTTAAAAGGGAGTTTTTCCTTCCCACTGTCGCCAAAGTGCTTGTTCATAGGGGTTATTTGATTGTTGGGTTTTTCTCTGTATGTATTATTGTAGGGTCTACCTTACAATATAAAGCGTCTTGAGGCGACTGTTGTGGGGTTTGGCGCTGTGTAAATAAAACTGAATTGAATAATTCCACACCAGCCTATCAATCAACCAAACACCCAGACAGACGTTTAACTCATTTGAAAGCCTGATGCTTAGCCTTGTCCATCCCAGCTGTAAAACTCAAAAACCAGTCTTATTCGTTATCATTTATTGTCCACCTGGGCCTTACACAGTCTCTGTCTGATTTCTCAGACTTTTTATCTGATTTAGTGCTCAGCTCAGATAAAATAATTATTGTGGGTGAATGGTACTCATGGCCATTAATCAGTGGTTGTTGATCAATGGTCATGAGAATTTGCATACTAATGATCAAGGAACTGACCTCCCAGCCCATTGTTCCATCAGTGGGGCTGGTTTCAGTAATTTTGGAAATGTACTGTTTATAAGATTGGAAACCTGCAGTCAGCTGAGACTGAAGAAGTCACCTGGATGAGTGACGAAACGTTTCTCCCACTGAAAACGCTACGTCCAGATGAACAGAATCAACCTTTGGAGTGTTGACCATAATATCCTATTAGCGCGATTAGAACATGCTGTAGGTATTACAGGTACTGTGCTGCAGTGGTTTGTATCATATCTATCTAATAGACTCCAGTTTGTGCATGTAAATGGAGAGTCCTCTTCACACACTGAGGTTAATTATGGAGTTTCACTGGGTTCAGTGCTAGGACCAATTCTGTTTACATTATACATGCTTACCCTAGGCAGTATCATCAGGAGGCATAACATAAGTTTGGATTCAGGAGACAGACACTATCTCTACATTTAAAATTGGGCTTCAAACTTTCCTTTTTGCTAAAGCATATAGTTAGAGCTGGATCAGGTGACCCTGAATCCTCCTTTAGTTATGCTGCAATAGACGTAGGCTGCTGGGGATTCCCATGATGCACTGGGTGTTTCTTCTTCACTCACTGTATTAACAGACCTCTCTGCACTGAATCATATCTAGGCTACTGGGGTCTTCCTACACAGTAAAAAATGGAATGTCAGTATTTTAGAGGAAACCTATTTTAACCTCGATAGAGCACTTAAAACTCAGGAGTAAATCAGCTCTAATAGTGGAGTTAAAAGTCAGTGTAAAGTGAAGATTTAATTCCACACAGTATTATGATTAGTACCAGTCTACAGGTGTGGGCAGGCTCAGAGCTGTGACCCACGTGGACTTTTCCCTGGTGAGGTGTCACAGTCAGGTAAGTTAACATTCCCATACTGGTAACATCGTTTAATAGGTATTTTTCCACTAAATAGCTCTTTATAGTTTCACTGATGTCGTGTGAGAACATGTTAGCAGCATATACTCATCAGTTTAAAGATATTGTCGAGTAGCTACATGCTGACTGTTTCTAACAGTTCAGATGTTTATCTTTTCATTCAGTTTCACCTTTTAAATGTTATCTATGTATTTATTCTAAATGCTGCTGACATAATTTCCACATGTCCAATGGCATAGTTTTAACAGCTAAATTACTGCTTTGTTCATTAGATGACACGATAAATGCTGCTACTGTAACCTGTAGCTTTGGGTTTCCTTCCATCATATAGGTTAGAGCAGCGGTCTCCAACCTTTTTTGCGCCACGGACCGGTTTATGCCTGACAATATTTTCACGGACCGGCCTTTAAGGTGTCGCGGATAAATACAACAAAATAAAACTAGTACCGAAAAAAAGAAGATTTATTCATAACACACGTGAAAAGACCCAGGAAAACCGAGTTAACGATAAAAACGATAACAAAATAACGCTGAAAACCGATAAAACCCTGAAAACCACATATTTCACACCTGAGCCTCAACTCTCGCGGCCCGGTACCAAACGACTCACGGACCGGTACCGGTCTGAGGCCCGGGGGTTGGGGACCGCTGGGTTAGAGCACAGATTTATCACAGGATCAATATGAAAACTTGACACCCCAGAGAAATAAAAATGAAGTATTAAAGAATCAGAATCAGAATACTTTATTCATCCCGAGGGAAATTAGGGTTACAGCAGGCAGCACGCTAATGGCGCATGCGCACTTACAAAGGAACCTTCTGACCAACTTTACACAAACATCACATTGGGCAGACATGTCAGAAGGTAGGCTGATAGGAAAAAACAACGAAAATACACTACATGAGGTAAGAGGAGGAGAAAAAAAACTCCACTCAGACTGAGCTCCTAGTGGGAGAACAGTTTGATAACAGAAAAAACACCTCAGCACAAAAGCACATGACTATCAATACACCATAGAAACACAAGACAAGCAACGTGTAATCAGATTACTCGGAACAGTGTCAATATGTAATATTTTCACATATTTCATTGTTAATTTTAACACTAAACTGAGTAGAATTGACCCCGAAAGATAAATGTTACAGTCATTTAGGACCAAAGGTTATCTGACATCAACGGTCCTAGTGTGAAACTGTCACAGTGTGTGATGCTCAGAGTGTGTCTTCTTCACGCTCTCATGTTAGTTTCACTTAATATGAATCTGTTTAATCCGACAGTCGCTCACAGGGGCTTGTATGATGGTTGGGGTTACTCTGTGTCTTTACCCCACAGTATAAAGCACTCTCAGCCAACTGCTGTGGTTATTTGGTTCTATATAAATAAAGTTTCACTGAATTGAATCAAAATGTAAATAACAACAGAGTCTGGTAAACTTCTTTTTCACTCACAGTAGAACAAAGAAGTCATATAAAGTCACAAAAGGCAGGAAACGTCAGTTTTAGTATAGAAACAGCTGGAGGAAGGTTGAAGAGTTCGTGATTGTGTTTTCAAGCATTCAGGGAGACTTTGAGCAGCCACGCGGTGGCGCTGTTATTCAGGATCATGAAAGCAGATTACTGTGTTTAGATCAGGGCTGTGATTGGCTCCGGACGTACAAACAGAAAGTTTTATTTCAGAGAGGGCAGACGTTTACCCTCAGAAACGTATAGGGCTACTTGTTGTTCAGAGCTTTAAAGTATAGGAATGTGTTTGATGTGATCCTATACGGTCATGTTTACCACTGACGCAGAGCAGAGAGCCCGCTGATCAGGTGCTTGTCGATCACAGGTTTCGGTGTTGTGATTACTGACACCTCCGTGATGCTGTCTCTGCTCCTTTTTCTGCCTCTGTGGTCACACATCGATCCGCTCTGCGTTGGTTATTCCTCATGTTTTTGTTTCGTCAAAGATACACGCCCCCTGGCGGCCTCTGACAGCCTTACCACGCTCTGACATAATCAGCCAATCAGAGACGAAGTTTTGCCCCGTCCCATTTGATTGACAGGGGTGTCGGCGAATGGCGGTGCGCCTGCGCCGTTGGCCTGTGTTGCGGGAGGGAGGGGCTCCGCTCCGCTCGGCAGCACAGCGGAAGAAAATGGCGGCCGTGGCTGCAGAGCCAGGAGCTGCGGCGGTTCCGACAACAACAGCGACCGACGAGGGCCCGCCAGCGCAGGGCCCGGCGGGACCGGGTCTCCCGGGAGCCCGATCGGAGTGCGAGGGACTGCAGGAGACCGGGCCGGCATTGGACCTAGGCGCGATGCGGGCGGAGGACGGAGGGGACGCGGAGGGCCGCCATGTCAGGCCGGAGCTGGAGCCCGCGGCGGGAAACGCGCATCCGGAGAGCGACGAAGCTAGCGGCTCCGGGCCGCCGGAGCGGGTCAACGCGGACCGCTTCTCCCCCGGACTGCCCGCGGACCCGGAGGGCGGCGGAGACGTGTCTGCGCAGGAGGCGTACCGCGGCCCGGACCCGCAGCCCTCAGCCGTGTTCTTGCACTCATTCCCGGCCGCGCCGCCCGTCACCGAGGCCGGCCTGTCTCTGGCCGAACCTGCCGAACCCACCACCAACGAGACCACGGACCGAGCCGAGACCGCGGGCCGGGGTTACACGAGCCTGGAGCAGGCGGAGCGGAGGCCCGCGACGGACACTGTGCTGGACGAGACGGCGGACGGTCCGGACCCGGACCCAGCGGGGCCCGAGGAGCTGGCTGCCCGAGGCCCGAGGGATTCTTCCCCGCCCTGCCGCTCACCGAAACGGCGGCTGCTGACCGAGCCTGCCGCCGAGGATCGAGTCGTAGCTGACTCTGTGCTGGACCTCAGTCTCGGGTCCGAGGTTCGTGTCTGCCTGGACCACGTCATCGATGACGCGCTGGTGGTGTCTTTCCGGCTGGGAGAGAAGGTGTTCTCCGGGGTCCTGATGGACGTTTCAAAAAGGTGAAACTTTATTAGCAGCAGAGGATGGATGTGATTGATTAGTGATTGATCCTGAACTATGAGGTAGTTTAGAAACAATCAAAAATGATTAGTATTTCTATTTGTCATTGTTTTAAGGATTTAAATGTGTCCAGCTCACCTGTATGAACAGGTTATTGGTCAGGTAAACAGCCCTGCAGGAGCGTCCTGCTCCTCGTTAAACGGCTGCGGGGATTGATTAGGCTGCAGTGTTAGCCAGACACACCTGAGCATCATTACCTGCTGACCTTTGACCTGGTTGGTGATGGATATAGGACAGAAGCAAGAATGAGAGTGTCTTTACAGCGCTCTGCTGCTCAGTGGGGGGGGGGGGAGACTAAGACAGGTCACCAGGTGATAAAACACAGACCTGATGCATAATCACCCACCCATAACCTTCATAGCCACAGATACACAGTTACACAGTGGTGTTTTCACAGTGGTTTCTTATGTATAAACACATACAGTGTTGTTTTCGTTGTGCAAAAGTCTTGAATCACTTTTTGTTGCGTTTTGCTGAGCGTTGTGCTGCAGAGATTTGTCTGCATCATTACTTAAAAATCATTGTTGTCAGTTACTGTTTGTTTATTCTTACTCAACACTGGGGGGGCGGGGTCTGAATATGAGGAAATGAGGGTGACTCACGACTTTTGCACAGTACTGCATGTGTACGAGCAGTAATTACACATGTGACCGATTACTGCCGGGTGTTTTCCATATGTGATGCGCTGGCTGCATCAGAGTCTCATGCTCGCCATGTTTGCTTCCAGGTTCGGTCCGTACGGGATTCCCATCACCGTGTTCCCACGCCGGGACGACCGGAGTCGACCTCCCACGTCTCTCCAGCAGCCACTGCCGGTTAGCAACGACTTTCCGGCCATCAAAAAGGAAGAGAACGCTGCTCCGCCCCCTCCTCAGGACTGCACCTCTAAACCGCCACCGCTGTTTCAGGAGGGGGCACCGTACCCACCTCCTTTGTTCATCAGGGACACCTACAACCAGGCCTTACCTCAGCCGCCGCCGCGCAAGATTAAACGGCCAAAGAGGCGCTACCGCTGCGAAGAGCCCACTTCCATCATGAACGCCATCAAGCTCCGCCCCCGACAGGTACTCTGCGACAAATGCAAAGGGGTGGTGGCGTCAGGCGGGCACCGGGAGACACGGCGGGGGCCGGTGGACCTGAGGGGCGACGAGACTTCGCGGCGGCGGAAGGTAGCAGAAGGACCGATCTCTGCTGAGGTCAAGCGTCTGAGGAGTGACGACAAAGGACGGCCCCCGGCTGCCGACCGGCGCTCGTCATCAGGGATACGTGTGTCATCTTCGTCACAATCCTCTTCCCGCCGCGTTTTGAGGGGAGTGGCCTCATCCTCATCCTCGGCGACCTCGAGCCGCATGCGCCTGAAGCTGAACTCTAAGAAGGTTCTGACCAAAGGGTCAGCTGACCGCTCCAAGGCGCGGCAGGTGCTCAAGACGTTGGTGAGGAGCTCGCAAACGCCGCCGCCGCGCCGGCACAAAGACCAGGACCAGGACCGCCCCAAGGCTGTGACCCGAGCCGCCACCCTGCAGAACCACAACCAGAAGGTCCACTTCACCCGGCGCCTGCAGCACCTCAGCGCTGCCGCCAGCACGCCGCTTCCACCCAGAATGCGCCTCAAACCCCAAAGGTATCGTACCGACGACAGCCAGGCACAGAGCTCCTCCTCCTCCTCGTCCCCGCCCAAACTCAGCGCTCGCTCATCACCTCCCAAACCAGAACTAAGCCCCGCCTCAACACCCAACCCATCCACAGCCACGCCCCCACTTCAAGTAACTGCTCCTCCCCCAACGCCATCCTGTATGGGAAGCGTTGCCGCGGAGATGCAGGCAGCGTCTGAGGGGAGAGTAGGAGGTCCTCCCTCCTCCTCTTCTCTAGACTCCACCCCCTCAGAGTGTAGCTCCACAGACAATTTTGAACTCCCCCCACCCGGAGATCCTCCCTCTTCCTCTTCTCCCTCCCATAACTCCCCCTCCTCAGCTCCACGGTGCCCACCCTCCTCTCCGCCAACTGGCCCTCCCCTCAGAGCTAATGGTGAGGAAGTGCAGTGTGGCGTTGGGGAGGAGGGCAACGACCTGAAGAGGCGCCGTAAGTCTTCCACGTCGTCTTCCTCCTCCTCCTCGTCATCGTCATCCTCCGTCTTCTCCAAGGCCGTTTCAAAATGTCCGCTCCCGGACGGCCGCACCGTGTGCGTCGGCGATATTGTGTGGGCGAAGATCTACGGCTTCCCGTGGTGGCCGGCGCGTGTGCTCGGCATTACGGTGTCGCGGCGTGGCGATACGGGGCTGGCGGTGCAGCAGGAGGCGCGTGTGTCGTGGTTCGGCTCGCCCACCACGTCCTTCCTGCCGCTCGCACAGCTGTCGCCCTTCCTGGAGACGTTCCAGTCGCGTTTCGACAGGAAGCGGAAGGGCCCGTACCGCCGCGCCATCGCTGAGGCCGCCAGCGCTGCCAAGCAGCTCACACCGGAGGTGCGGGCGCTGCTTACCCAGTTTGAGACGTAGCATCGGCCGCCGCCCACTCGCCCCATCCTCACTGCCCACCCCTTTCAGACAGGCCCCGCCCTTTCAGAGGAGGTGGGAGGAGCTAAAAATGACTGATGGACAATGATGAGTGTGTTTCACATTTATGGGGGGAGGGGGATCTGTCAGGGGCGGGGCTATCTTCAGTCACTGGCGGCGTTTCAGTTTTCCGCACCGTGGGAAATGTTATGTAGATAATTTAGCCTGATGGTTGGCTGACAGAGCGATGATGTCACAGTATTAATAAACACTAATTAAGTTCCTCGTAGTGATTGACTGATCTGAGTGGCTGGCGGTGTGATGTCACTTCCTGTTGATAAAATAGACTGAAAACTTGTTTTTTTTTCTAGAAACTTCGTTTCCGTACAGAATTGAATAAACTGTGAACAAAGTGAGGTCCAACCCACAGCCCGGGGCCCCAGACGTGGCCGTGCTGAGCCGCTGTCAGGACGGTGCGTTCGAGGCCCCGGGCTGCTCGGGCGGCCCAACGCTCTCTGATGATGATGATGATGGTGATGATGGTGATGAAGGTTCTCTGCTGTCAGACTGTTTACCGTCTGTTTGCAGATCAGAGAGTCCTGCTGGACAAAATAACGGGAACAGTGTGTACATGTGTTGCTTCCTGTTTGAATCTGAATAAACGCTCAAACTTCTCTGACCTTCGCCTCATCATTTCCACTCTTCTTCTGTGGTGTTTCTCTGGCGGAGACCTTGGACTTTCTCACCTGCAAACAGATGTTTGGTAAACGGGTCTCCACAGCTGCTCCCACATTTGCCTCTTGTGGCTGATTGGTCCGTTCGCCGGTCAGGTGGTGGTGGTTAATTCCTTTAGTTCACAGATCCCGCAGACCCTGAAACAAAAATCCAGGACTGATATCCTAAACGCCCTTGTTCCAGTGAGTGTGCCGCTCAGGTCCGTTAGCTTCGTCGCAGGTGCCTCTAGATCAAACCTGAGGCTGGACCAGCCCGGCTGGTGAAGCAGGTAGCAGCAGGTGAACACAGCGTCCTCACGTGTTATTACCATCAGCTGTTATCAGTCAGACTCAGTGTAGATAAAGCTGATCGGCGTCCTGGTTCTGGTCTGGGTCAGTGTTTGAGAGGTCGGCACAGTTACCTGTAGCATCCAATCACTGAGCTCCGCCACTGAAAAACAACGTCAGCGACGAAGTTCTTCAACCCGCGTTTCTTCTGGAGCCCACCTGATGGTGACAGCCATGGTTACAAAACGATTCATGGTTCATACGTCATCACTTATCCGGTCTTTACGTGGTGATGTATGAACTCCGGGTCCAAACTCCTCTGCGTTTATTAAGCCTGTTGTGTTTTTAATGTGCTTTGTATTTTGTTCTGTTTAATCTGAACAAGCCCCTAAAAACAGTCAGTGATCACTGTCGGCCTCTCTCGATTTTTATTACCGCTGTTCATTCTAAAGCTCCGTTTAAACCCCTCTGATGTAACTGCAGCCCATGCAGCAGTATATGAATGACTAACCTCGTATTGTGGATGGATTATCTCAGTTGTTCTCCTGACTGAAGTTTGGTCTGTTTACAGCATCCTGCCATGCGATTGCATTTGTTCCTGACCCATTGAGTGGAAAAAAGTTAGCGTTCATCCTCCAGTTTCACTGTGTTTATGCTAACATAGCTGTGTAGCTAGCGATCACGTAGCACATCATTATATACCAGCTAGCCCAACTTCAGTAACCCTACAAACATCACTGCTGTTTAGTTTTCTGTCTTCATTTATGTTGGAAGTGATAGCAGAGCTGTACGTTTTATTTTTTATGTTTATGTGGAAACTAGCGAGCTAACTTCCTGCTAACTTCTAACTCTGTTAAATTTAATACATTCTGTTTTCATGGACGTTAAACTTAACTGTTACACCTGGTAAAGCAGCAATGCTGATGATTTTATTACAGAGGAAAGAATTTAGACAGTTTGTAACTCTCAGTGATGCTGCTGTGTTCGTTTGACTTTGGGACCTGCAGCGGAGGTTGGACCTGGAAACAGCTAAGGACGTTACATCTGGGGGTAAACAGCTTTCTGACCTCTGTGAACTCTTGCCGGCTCAGTTTATGGGGGTTAGTATCACTATGTTTAAAAAGGATTATCTGTGGAAAGCTCATTGGCTAACGATGTGGATGGCGTGTGGCTGGGCGGGTTCCTGTTGGTGTAAGAGTGTCAAAGGAGGAGACTGGACTTCTTTAAGCGTGTAAAGCTCTGGGGCTGGTCCCTTAGGCAGGTTGTTCATCCACTATCATCTTAATATTAGTATTGATGCTAATAATAGTAACAAATTATTAATAATAGTCCAGTTGCTTTCCTTCAGCCTTTTAAGACAATGTAATTGACGAATCATTAGCCAATCAGCGAGCAGTGTCACATCCGTTCAGTTTTAAAAATGAAGATGGTGACACTGAGCACGCCTCTGACAGGACTTCAGAGACCGCCAGGTGATGTCACTGAAGCCACGTCCACCTTTGACCCCGTGAGAGGGCGCTGTTCTGATAAATCTGTGACGCTCGCTGCTCCCGGAGAGGTCAGGGGTCACAGTGTGTCAGTCTTCTGTCAGTCAGCACCCACCCCTCACAGACCAGGGTAGAACACAGACCCCTAGCTTCACCATGACAACCAACAGTATCGCATCATCACCACAGACGGTGCCAGCAGGTTGAAAAACCACAGTCACATTTAAAAACACACCTGTGTGGTCAGGGTCAGCTTTGGGACCACAGCAGATACTCCAATCAATAAACTGATAAATCAACCAATCAACAGACGAAACCACTGATCAATAAGCAGAGTGACAGGCCAGGCTCAGGCTAAATGCTGGAGAGGTGGGTCCGGCTACACTATGGTAAACTAATCAGCTGATTCTTTGATCTCCTCCTCATTATTCTTCGTCCTTCAGGTGCCCCTAGACTCTGCCCACATTTGCCTCTCGTTTTCTAATCTGCCTCTGGCTGATTGGTCGGTTCGCTGGTCAGGTGGTGGTGGTTAATTCCTTTAGTTCACAGGATAAGAGGCTCATCCACCTCCTCTGTCACACCGCCGCTCTGCATGTCCTTCTTCACTGCATCCATGATCCTCCTCTGAGCTCCTCCTCCTGCCTGCAGCTCCACCTTCATCCTCCACCCTCCCTCCTCTGCACATGCTCAGACCATCAGCTTCTCTCACTTGGAGCCGTCCCTCTGATGGTCTTATTTCTGATCCTGTCAAAAACTACAACCGCTACTCAAGCTGATGTGTGTTGCTAGTGTTAGCTGTTATCAGAGATTAATAACTGTTATTGATTTTAATCATTATTCTTGATTGAAAGAAAACATAGGTAGGGTCACTCTTCATCTGTGTCCACGTCCTCTGACTCTGCAGGTTTCAGCTCACCTGTCTCAGTTTGATCACATGATTTGCATTATTATCTATTATCTAAAGCCCAGAGCTGGTTAACCAGTAAAAACTGGTTCCCACAGACACACCGGGACTGTTTTTTTTTATGTAGAACCAGAGTTCTCTGAGTAAAATGTCAGTTAAATAGAGTCTCATGGACTCATATTTTATTCACAATAAAAACAGCAGGACGATGCTAACCTGCCGACTGCATCTATCCAAAGAGTCCAGCTGCAGCATCAGGCCTGCTGAGCAGCTGGAACCCTCAGACCAGACCAGCCGCTGTCCTCGGCTCACAGGCTGATGTTAGCGGGGACGCACGGACTGTCCTGCCTCCACAGTTCTATTAAAATGTCCTCACTTTACACCTCGGACGTGTTTTCTGTGCTATTGTGACTAAAACACGAGATCCAGATGTGACTTTACTCAGAGATCAGCTCTGCTGGAATAAATTTGTCATTTTGTGCCTGACTCGCCACAACGAGGAGGCGCCACCTGCAGGTGACTCTCAGTCACTACATGTCGTTAACGTGCCACTCAGCCAATCACTGATCATTAACATATTGATCCATGCAATAAGTGAAAATGGTCATAACGATGAGGTCACTTCCTGTTTGTGAATCCAGGTTTATTAACAGGAAGTCAAAAACGAGTGCCTTCTGTCCGAATAGTTAATCAGTAGCAAGTATCACAGGTCAGTGAGGCTGATGATCTCCTGTGTCAGGCACTCACCTGATCACCTGAGAATGTGATACCGCTGCTAAAAGCGTTTGGCGGGCGTGTCCATGCTGGTTGCCAATCAGCACAGATGTGTAACACCTGCTTAACATCACAGGGGAGCTGCCCTGTCTGAGTAGGTGATCCTAATCAATACTCTCTCTCTCTCTCTCTGCAGCACAACGCTGAAGAGCTGCTGACACTGAGTATCCTGCGCTGTGATTGGCTGAGAGTCTGTGGGCGGGCCTGGATCGTCACATGGATACAGATGATTAATAATCAATAATTATTTAAGTAAAGAGTTTATATTTATAAGAAATGTATTGATCTGGTCTGAACACTGCCCGTTTCCATGGATACCTGGTTTGGATCAGTGACATTAAATGCTATAATTTGCGTCCTCCAATCAGCTGTCATTCCACAATCAGCCAATAACTAATCAGCTCGTAGCTTAAGGAGTGATGTCACCGAGATTTACAGACTTTACTGCTGCACGTGAATGCACTGTCCTCTTGAAGACTCACCTGGCATTGAGGCTCCACCCCTCCACACACCTGAAGCAGAGATGTGTTAGCTTAGCTTGCCACAGAGGCTGCAAGCAGATGGACACTGCTAACATAGCAGCTGTAACAGGTGGTGTGCTCAGTTTTGATTGGAAACAGTGTTATGCTGTGACAGCGTCTCCACGACAACCACAGGTACACCTGTGTTTTACCTGGAAGTTTGCTTCTCACATGTTTTTATGTCTTTAAAATGATGCAAACAGGAAATTCTTCTTCTTGTAAAGTTGTAAACAAGATGCAATAAAAGGTTGCATGTGTCAAACTGCTCTCACTGGGTTATTGGACGCAATCTGCAGGAAGTGCCTTTTTTTTCAAAGTAAATGCCACATTTCATCAATGCAAGCGATCGTGGCTCAAGAGTTAGGAGTTCGCCTTGTAATTGGAAGGTTGCCGGTTCGAGCCCCGGCTTAGACAGTCTCGGTCGTTGTGTCCTTGGGCAAGACACTTCACCCGTTGCCTACTGGTGGTGGTCAGAGGGCCCGGTGGCGCCAGTGTCCGGCAGCCTCGCCTCTGTCAGTGCGCCCCAGGGTGGCTGTGGCTACAGTGTAGCTGCCATCACCAGTGTGTGAATGTGTGTGTGAATGGGTGGGTGACTGGATATGTAAAGCGCTTTGGGGTCCTTAGGGACTAGTAAAGCGCTATATAAATACAGGCCATTTACCATTAATGTGAAACATTCAAACCTACAGCTGAGCAGCAGCAGCTATACAGGTGAGTCTGAAGTTGTACAGGTAGTTATAATTAATGGTTATACTGGGTGTCTTACCTATACGTTAGCTGAAGAATATCTAGTTATCAGTTGTTACTGGTTATGTTAAGTAACGTACTTGTTATACTGCTTGTTTTACTGTTTATACTGGGTGCATGTGGTTCTATGACTCTGTTTGTCTTCTGCCAGACCAGTTTTATAGGTCTGGGCTGTAATCAGGTGGGGGTCCACACACAGACAGGTGTATAATCAGGTGGGGGTCCACACACAGACAGGTTTATGCTCAGGTCGGGGTCCACACACAGACAGGTGTATAATCAGGTGGGGGGGGGGGGGGGGGTGTCCACACACAGGCAGGTTTATTATCAGTTTGGGGTCCACACACAGACAGGTGTATAATCAGGTGGGGGTCCACACACAGACAGGTTTATGCTCAGGTCGGGGTCCACACACAGACAGGTGTATAATCAGGTTGGGGTCCACACACAGACAGGTGTATAATCAGGTGGGGTGGGGGGGGGGGTGTCCACACACAGACAGGTGTATAATCAGGTCGGGGTCCACACACAGACAGGTGTATAATCAGGTCGGGGCTCTCACACAGACAGGTGTATAATCAGGTGGGGGTCCACACACAGACAGGTTTATTATCAGGTGGGGGTCCACACACAGACAGGTGTATAATCAGGTCGGGGTCCACACACAGACAGGTGTATAATCAGGTCGGGGCTCTCACACAGACAGGTGTATAATCAGGTGGGGGTCCACACACAGACAGGTGTATAATCAGGTCGGGGCTCTCACACAGACAGGTGTATAATCAGGTGGGGGTCCACACACAGACAGGTTTATTATCAGGTGGGGGTCCACACACAGGCAGGTTTATTATCAGTTTGGGGTCCACACACAGACAGGTGTATAATCAGGTGGGGGTCCACACACAGACAGGTTTATGCTCAGGTCGGGGTCCACACACAGACAGGTGTATAATCAGGTTGGGGTCCACACACAGACAGGTGTATAATCAGGTGGGGTGGGGGGGGGGGTGTCCACACACAGACAGGTGTATAATCAGGTTGGGGGTCCACACACAGACAGGTGTATAATCAGGTGGGGGTCCACACACAGACAGGTTTATAATCAGGTGGGGGTCCACACACAGACAGGTGTATAATCAGGTTGGGGGTCCACACACAGACAGGTGTATAATCAGGTGGGGGTCCACACACAGACAGGTTTATAATCAGGTGGGGGTCCACACACAGACAGGTTTATTATCAGGTGGGGGTCCACACACAGACAGGTTTATTATCAGGTGGGGGTCCACACACAGACAGGTGTATAATCAGGTCGGGGTCCACACACAGACAGGTTTATGCTCAGGTCGGGGCTCTCACACAGACAGGTGTATAATCAGGTGGGGGTCCACACACAGACAGGTTTATTATCAGGTGGGGGTCCACACACAGACAGGTGTATAATCAGGTCGGGGCTCTCACACAGACAGGTGTATAATCAGGTGGGGGTCCACACACAGACAGGTTTATTATCAGGTGGGGGTCCACACACAGACAGGTGTATAATCAGGTTGGGGGTCCACACACAGACAGGTGTATAATCAGGTGGGGGTCCACACACAGACAGGTTTATGCTCAGGTCGGGGCTCTCACACAGACAGGAGTCCTCGTGTGTGTGTGTGATGGTTAATAATTCCTGTTAATCTGTGTGGACTTTCACCTGAGACTCTAAAACTGAACTTTCTTTCTCTGTTTGCTGCTCGAAGTCAAACAGCCGCAGGTGAAATGGAAGCCGACATTCAGGTAAAGTCATTACTGATCAGTTTTGTTTTACTGAGTTTAGCAGGTGGGGTGTAGGACAAGTATAGCAGGGCAGGAAGGAAGGGTATACTGAACTGTGATAACACACAGTGAGCACTGACCTACAAACAACAGGTGTGGTAAACTGACCTCCGTACAACTACAAGTACTGACGCACACCTGGAAACACCTGGATCCTTTCAGACTAATTTACTGGGTGTTTTTGTGTCTACAGGTTAATCAGGGTCACTGTGACCTGTCTCAGATAGAACATGTGTGTGTTCCTTTGACTTCCATGTGGGGACCTGGAGTGATATGCAGAGAAAGGACATCTTCTGTTCTTTCTTCTTCTTTAGTGTTGTTTTGACTTCTGACATCTGTTTAATGATAGCAACAAATATATAATCGATAATGGTTAATAAGTGAATCATGATGTTTGCTGCACCTGATAACCAGGTGTTTCTGTCTGTCCAATCAGAGTCATGAGGGGAGGGGCTACAAACCCAATAAACCTAACCTGCCAAGGACAGAAGAGAGCAAAAAGAGGCAACCAATGGATGCGCAGAGGGTGGGGTCAGACATGATTTACACCATTGAAGATGTCCCACCATGGTACCTGTGTATTCTACTGGGATTACAGGTGAGACTGGAATTACAGAAGAAAATGTGACTACTGTGGGATTAAGACATTTCAACATGAATTATTGATTTAGACTGGATTACTAGGTTCAAACTGGTATTATACTAGTTTAACCGTGGGTTATACTGGTTTAATTTGGGATTACTGGGTTTAACCTGGGATTATACTGGTTTAACCGGGGACTATACTGGTTTAAACTGGGATTACTGTGATTAACCTGTGATTATACTGATTTAACCTGGGGTTATACTGGTTTAAAATGGGTTTAACTGGGATTATACTGGTTTAAACAATGATTACTGGGTTTAACCTGGGATTATACTGGTTTAAACAGTAAGAATAAGAATGTTTTATTGTCATTATGCCAAAAGCACAACTGAATTATTTGCTGTACCATTCAGTGAAAAGGAAACCAGAAAAAGGAAAGAAAGCAAAACTGTTTCTAAACTGGTTTAAACTGGAATACTGGATGGGGTTGTTTGTAGTTTGATCACTGGTGCAGGTTTGGTGGTGGTTAGAGGAAAAATTTTTAGGATAGCTACCTTGTTGACTCCAGTCTGAAGTTTGTAACAGGTGAATGTTACCTGCTTTACCTTGTGCAGCATTACCTGACGTGCTTCAGTGGTACAGTGGCTGTGCCGTTTCTTCTGGCTGAGGCCATGTGTGTTGGTGGAGACCAAAGCACCATCAGTCAGCTGATTGGAACCATTTTCACGACTGTTGGAATCACGACTCTCATCCAGACCACCGTGGGTGTCAGGTGAGTCTGAGGGAGTCAGGTAAGACTTAAGGAGTCAGGCGAGTGGGCGGAGTCTGACAGTTATGTGTGTTTGTGTGTAGACTTCCTCTCTTTCAGGCAAGTGCGTTTGCGTTCCTCATTCCTGCTCAGGCAATCCTCAGTCTGGACAGGTGGAGGTGTCCCAGTGAAGGTGGAAGTCTCTCTGATTGTTACTGGTTTTTGTAAATAAACAACATGCTCTCATGTGATTTGTTTTTTCCTTTACAGAGGAGATTTATGGGAACTGGAGTCTTCCCCTGAACACCTCACACATCTGGAAGCCTCGAATCAGAGAGGTACGATCACTGCTCCTCAGCAGGTAGTTTCCAGTGGGCACAGTGGGTTGAGGACGGTGAGAGGCCAGACCTAAACCTGAACTGGTTCCTGGAAGACACCAGCAGTCTGGACAGTGCTGGTCTGTCAGAATCCTGTGAACTTCCAGCTCAGAGAAAGTTTCTGATTTTGGCTAAAGTCAGACCCCTGAATCAGGTGGAACCTTGTTCAGGAGGACTCTGCACTTGGTCTTGGACCATTTCTACAAATCCAGGATGTATTTTACTTCACAGGCTTCGCTATGAAATTAAAGCACTTACTTCCTGAGAACCCAGAGCCACACCTGCAGGTACCACCTGTTTCAGAGTCCTCTAGGACTCATCAGTAGCAGCACCTCGTGGTTGGATCCAAGTTGTCATGTCTGTGGAGTGGATTTTTTTTGTTTACTTGCTTTATGACAGAGTTATTTGTTCGCAGATTCAGGGTGCCATCATTATGTCCAGCCTGGTGGAGCTCGTGATTGGTCTGTGTGGGTTACCTGGGTTACTGCTGGAGTACATCGGCCCGCTCACCATCACGCCGACCATCTCACTGATCGGCCTCT